>NW_026613524.1:0-211375 GCF_026213295.1 Gadus chalcogrammus
ATTTATGCATGCACAAATTCCTCTCCACACACCTAAACTATTCTGGATAATTGGACATCGGACAGCAGATTAACATGAATCCTTGATAAAAATTGAAATGTGCCCTCATTTAAATAATTTGGGTGTCATACATATAGAATATATTATTAAAGGCAAAAAGCGTAAAGCATGAAGCAAACATTAAGGAATCAATGTTACTGGGATGTTATCGAATATCACCAAAACAATACCTTAGAAAGGGCTAGGGTAGGTATAGGCTAGGCTCATATAATTGATTGATTTTTTTCAACCATATGTAATCGTTTGCAATGTTGTTAACTTCATTCATATTGCTTTGATTCTTTTACAATTCTTAAAGGCTCTCAGATACCCTTGGAGAAAAGATCACTGAAGAGGCACACTGATCTGGAGAAGGTCTTGCTCAGCCTGCCTCCCTCCTTCAAAATATACTACTCATGGATATCTGACGGCGACATGCTGGGAGTGAAGTCTGTAGCTATTTTACATAGATATACGATAAAACTGACTTGCCTATGTTGATGTTATAAGACTGACAATATGACAGTATTTTAATGTGCGATTTGTAGGGCATTATACAGAAATTAATAATCAGAGGTGTCTCATTATGGAAAAATAATGCAGATCATATGTAAATGATTGACCAATCTAGATCAACTCTTTAAAAATGCTGATATAAAAAAAATATATAAATTTATATATTTTTTACGCTGATTAAGTAGCTGATACAATTTAGAAGCTGAAAAGATTAAAATAACTTTATAGATGAAAGTATCCAATATCTTATCATTATTGGTAACGGTGTTATAAGCGGAATCTGGGGTTTCCTGTTATTTATAAATAATGTAGGAAGGTGCCATGGTTGATTACCACCACCAAGAAGATGTGGTTTATTACTTACAGAAAGTTGCCAGGAAGCTTAGGCAACAAAAGCTGGAGTGGTAAAGTCCATGACTATTCACTGTTTTTGCTTTCAGCTTTCAGGTGGATGTAAAGGACACATTTACCAACATGACAGAGAAACTGACAGAGTTCCCCTTCCTGAGAGTGACACCTCCACTCCACCTCAAGGCAGCAGGGCAGCATGGGCCATTGCCTGTACTTCTGAGTGAAGGTACTGCAATAAGTACATTAAAGAAAATTATGCTGTCGTGTGTGTATGAAAACACTAGGGATACAATTTTAATTGGTTTCTTTATAAACTACAGTCAAATTCCAGACTTTCAGGATTACTGTTTAAAAATGTATCTTCCAAACCATGTTTGATAACCAGTCTTTGAAGAATGCCCTCTCCAGCATCAACCAAACTTAGCAAAAGTCTTGCAGGTATGGGTTTGTTTTAGCCTGGTCCTACCAATCTCTTGTACTTCATTTCATTTGCGCAGAGTCTTGAGCTACTCAATTGACAATCGTTCACTCACTTGAGGGCGGGTGTCTGTTGAAGTTTAAAAATAATGGATCTGCCCAGTGCCACTCTGGATCTTCCATAACCAATCGCTAACGATTTGCCGGGAATCAGGTTGCGCTCAGGCTGTAGACTAACGAAACACTATTTCCGTCATTGTTCTCAGCCATTCCCTCTGTTCACTGATTGGACGTAGAACATTCGGACGGAGAAAACCAACTTACATACCGCAGACCCAGATCTAGTTCTGTAGGGGAATCAAAATTGAGCGGAAGTACTTAGGCGGGCGGAGCCAGGCTAGGTTTGTTTTGCATCAATGAAAGACATGCTGGATGGCAGTGACAGCGCCCTGGAGCCTGGTCGACAGGCGTGGCGTTAGGTCTGGGCATTTGAGGCTATAGCCCTGGATCTTTTGGGAATAGCCCCGGATCGCTGTGCCGTCAAAAAAAACTAAAAGACATAATATTGATGAAAGTAGCCCCGTAGAGTTTACCATATACGGGCAGATTTTGAATAATTTGCTGCAAAATGTTGCAAATTCAACATTGGTATTCTTTCTTCTCTATGCATAG
Source organism: Gadus chalcogrammus (assembly GCF_026213295.1). Lineage (NCBI taxonomy): Eukaryota > Metazoa > Chordata > Actinopteri > Gadiformes > Gadidae > Gadus > Gadus chalcogrammus. The sequence goes on from NW_026613524.1 coordinate 1,996, forward strand.
CGCATCTCGTCGATATTGCTGTTTCGTGCTGCTAGCCTTTTAGTGAGATCAGAGAGTGTTGAGAAGGACTGTCATAAAATATCTTCGGTAAGATGGATATAAGAAGAGAGACCCGCAGTGAATTCACCCCGGTCGACTTGACACCGGGTAGGCTAGGTGCGTGACGGTGGACACATAAAACCTCAATAGCTTTTATTTGTTTCTATCACTGAACTTTTGAAAAAAACTCATGCTCAGCAAAGATGGGAAATACTATCAAATGTATTATTTAAACCAGAACGAATATTACCGGCAATCGAATAACACACCCACGCACGCACACACACACACACACACACACACACACACACACACACACACACACACACACACACACACACACACACACACACACACACACACACACACACACACACACACACACAAGCGGAGTGGTAATCGGGAGAGTTAGGAGAATTCCCGGTGGGCCGTTAACGTTTCGGGGCCGCCGGGCTGATTACTGCAGGATAACAATATTGCATTTATAAAAGTCGTCCGACAGCCCAACCGCAACCTCACACTCACCTAACACACGTAACGCATACAATCTGACAACGTCGCAACTAATTCGATTTTGTCTAGAGGGGAGTAACTGAGCGCCCCCTCCCGAATTGGTACAGCCCAGGTCGGCCTTGAACTGCGATTGGTCTGAAAGACGTAACAGCTAATGACAACATTGCACTCTCGTGCAGGCTCGAACAGAGTGACAAAGAAACACACACACACACACACACACACACACACACACACACACACACACACACACACACACACACACACACACACACACACACACACACACACACACACACATTTAATTCTTTATTTGAATCCACCAATCACATTACAAGAGACAAGATTCTAATATTTCAGAGATAAGATAAGTCATTGTTCAAGGGCACAAAAAACATTTCCTGCGCCACACTGCCAGGCTGCCTATCACTGCTGATATGGAGCAGAACTTTGCTAATTGTTTAGATTTTCTGCTGGAGAGCCCAGCCTTAACCCACTGAAAACACGGTTGTGGACATGCCCCAAGCTTCCAAAAATAAACACTATTAGCTTGCATTGGTAGCCTAGGTCCCTTAGTATTTCCAGAATGGGCTGGTATTTAATGATTTTATCGTTGTTACGCGGCTCAGACGCAACAAAGAAACGGGGCAGGAGACAGCGCGGAAAGTCAATGTTCCTTAATTTAATTGACTCAAAAGCAATGAATCAAACAACAGATAAGAACAATCATGGTGCAAAGCACAAATCAAATCTCCCGCTCCGCTCCGTCTCTCCAAGCCAGGCCTCCTTTTATCCCGTACACGGGGACACACCCCGTACGCAGGCACACCCCCATCCTGGAACATGCGGGTCCAGGCCTATTAGAACAAAGGCAGACAAAACACGCAGCACACACACCACGACAACCGAAAGGCCAATGTGGCCGTAACACCCCCCCCCCTTAAGAAGGAGCTTGCAGAGTATCAAAAGACACCACAATTACAAAACAACTAAATTTCCGAACCCATCTCCAACTAAAATCCCTTTTCCTGGTAGGCGTTTTCCACTTTGTCCAAAATGTCATCTGGGCTCTGGCTCGCGTCCACATGCAGCTTGAACGGCCTGTCCAACTGCGGCGCGGCCAAAACAGGAGAAGATGTTAGGAGCGCTTTTACTTTCTCAAAAACAGACTGGCATACCGGAGTCCTGTCGAACTTCACAGAGGACTTCAAAAAGATCTGTCAACGGCGCAACAACAGATGAGAAACTCTTGAATAAGATAAATTAACTCTGCACGCTTGTCCCCAGACAGGTGCTGCAGCAACTGGGGAAGCTGCTTCAAGGTCTCAGATTTATCTAAGCAGGCACGCAAGAGGCCATCGTCAGGAACCCTGATCTCATCCTGTTCCTGTGCTTCCACCGAAGGATTTACAGTAGAAGTAGGCGCTAGAACACCCTCACTCAGAGCCACAGCACTAACAGCACCTCCTGCAGGCACGTTTGTACGTTCATGATACGGCTTAAGCAAGTTGGCATGACATAGCTGCGAGCTCTTTCTTCTGTCAGGAGTAGCCAGCAGATAATTAAGATCCGACACCTTTTTGGTCACTGTATACGGACCAGCAAACTTTGCCTGAAATGGTGAGGACAGGACCGGGAAAAGAGCGAGGACTTTATCCCCCACTTCAAACACACGGCGCTTAGCTTTCTGATTGTAGCGCTGCTTCATCCTAGCCTGAGTGGCCGTCAGATTTTCCCGAGCTAGACGAACTGCCTCGTACAGACGTCTTTTAAACCCATTAGCATAATCACTTAAGGTAAGTGGTGGCTCCTGGAGGCCTGCACCATCCTTAAGCACAGCCAAAGGACCACACACTGAATGGCCAACGACAAGCTCATTAGGGCTAAACCCTGTGCTCTCCTGTACTACCTCCCTAGAGGCCAGCAGCAACCAAGGAAGGCCTTCTTCCCAGCCCCGTCCCAACTCCATACAGTAAGCACGAAGCAGAGACTTTAACGTCTGGTGGAAACGCTCATGGGCTCCCTGGCTCTGAGGGTGATAAGCCGAGGAAGTGTGATGCTTGATAAAAAGCTGACGCATGACCTGAGAAAAAACACGAGACATAAAATTAGAACCTTGGTCAGTCTGAACGACTTTCGGAACACCAAAAATTGAGAAAAACTGGGAAAGAGCCTTCACAATGGACCTGGTGGTAATCGCATGCAATGGGTAGGCAGCAGGGTAACGAGTGGCCTGACACATGATGGTCAACAAATATTTACACCCAGTTTTCGACGAAGGCAAAGGCCCAACACAGTCCAACTGCAAGTACTCAAACAGAGCAGCCTCCACTGGTATTGGCTGCAAAGGCGCAGGCTGAACAACCTGGTTTGGCTTACCAGTCATCTGACAGATGTGGCAAGTCTTTATGTATGCAGCCACGTCTTTTTTCAATTTCGGCCAAAAAAAAATGACGCATAATGCGGTCATACGTCTTTCTAACACCAGAGTGCCCCAACATGTCATGGGCAGTCTTCATGACTGCTCGTCTAGCGGTTTCAGGCACCACAACCTGTAACCATGGCTCACCCATCGAAGTGTCAGTGGATGGCGTCCATTTTCTCACAAGCAGACCATTTTTTACACAGTAGCCATGAGCCATGCTCTCAAAAGTGTCAGCTGGGACAGCACTTTCAAACAATGAACAGAGAGACTGATCGGCAAGCTGTTCTTTAACTAGGCCTCCATACGAGAGATTCAATGGAAAATCTGGTAAGGCAAACTTAGGCCGAATCTCGATTCTTCCCCTTGCCCCTTTTGCTTTGTCTTTGTCTTTGTCTTAACCCTAGCACTTGCAAGTGTAAGGGACAAGGGCTGAGATCTTTCCCCTATGAAATGAGACGCCACTCGGTTTCGGGTACGTCATCATTCTGTCTGTGCTCATGACGTCATCAGGAATCTTACTCTGCCTGGCCCGCCCAGAGACGTTGGCCCGCCAATGAGACTCGACCGTGCGAGCGCCACATGTGTGTGTGTGAATACACACACTGTAACGCAAGTGTTTCTTGTCGGTTCTTTGACGTGTCTTGTATTTCCACAACGAGACTGTCGTGGGGGTTATCTAAGCCATGGTTGAGAAGGAATTGGGGGAAAGGAACTTTGGTTTGACTCGCTGAAGTACATGAACTGCGACATGCCGCCGGTTGCCGCGATGCACCATCGCCCGGCAGCGGGCAGCCGGCCGCAGGCAGCGCGCGGTTCAGTCGACTTCAGGTTGATGTGAAAGTGGAACCCGACAAAGTCGTTTGTGATTCATAATATCGTCTGGAGGCGCACACAATATGTTATATGATATAGATATCTATGTATTATATGATATTATTTAGATATAGAGCTCCAGGACTGTAACGCAAGTGTTGTACACTTCCTTGTTATTTGGATAACCGTTCTGCTGTTGGTGTGATGGCGCATAACACGTCGGACTCTCGTCTCTGGTATTTCTACAACGAGACTCGTATTGGGGGTTATCTCAGCCAAGGTTGAGAATGAATTGGGGGGAAGGAACTTTGGCTTTGACTCCCTCAAGAACATGAACCACGACAAGGAGGAGAAAGGGATCTTTGCCGGGCAGCGCTTATGCACCTCCGCCTCCGGCGGTGGTCCTTCAGCGGGGCTCAAGCGGGAGACATTCGCCGCCAACAATCCCTTTCTCCTCCATGTCGTGGTTCATTTTCTTGAGGGAGTCAAAGCCAAAGTTCGCGTTATCCAACGCGAGTAACGCGTTAAAACTACCGTTTGAAAGCTTCAGTTAAGACCTACAATACTATGCATCGTTCGTGTAGCACATTTCAGATCAAACCGAGTCATTATAAACATATAAAAAGTTGTGTAGATAGCTGTAAAATATTCCTCGCTTCAAGCAGCCATGTTCTTTTGAAAATTCCCGGTTTCGCTATGTGCTCTGGGATAGCCCTTGGAGGAGCAAGTGAGCTCTCAAATCATCTTAAAAATAAGGGGTACATAGCACTCTATCTTATCCCTTAATCTTGATCAAATTGGGTATTGAGACACCACTAGCTCTCACATGAACGCGCAACTTCAAGGGTAAGGGGGAAGATAAGGGGTAAGGGGAAGTATTGAGATTGGGCCTTAGTCTTCTCTGCAGGTACCTTGAGCTGCACGGCGTCCGCCGCAGCACGAGTAGCTGAGCGGGTCACGGCACAAGCTGCAAACACGTCAGGGAACTGCTCCGAATCAGCAGTGTCCACTCTCAGCTGAGGAGAAGAAGATACTACAGACACAGGATTACTCCGCCAAACAGCTCCTCCCGCGTAATTATTCCCAAGAATCACGTGGACATCATCAACAGGGAGGGCAGGGCGAATTCCCAACTCAAGCTCCCCCTCAACCAACTCAGAAAACAACTTGACTATGTAATGGAACTTCAAAAGTAGTGAGGTCAATTCCCCGAACTAAAAGAGATCTTCCAGAACTTGAAGTGGGAGAAAATGGCAAAACAGACTCCATAATGAACGACTCTGACGCTCCTGTGTCACGGAGAATTTTAACTGGAATTAAATCATCACCGTCTCTTAAAGAAACAAAACCACTGGAAACTAACGGAGCGTAACTAGAATTCACTCCAGTATGCAACGAATCAACATTCGAGTCTGAAGGAGATACTGCCAACATGTTCGGCTTCACCTCAAAACAATGCTCTTTTGATTTAACTTTTAGCACCGGACATGTCCACTTTGAATGACCAGTTGCATGACAGTACCGGCAACCCTGATCTGCGTCAGATCTACTCGAGCGATCTACTCCAGAAGCCTGCTGTGATTGTGCACCAACGTTCACACTTCTATCGGTAGAAAAATCCACCTTGTGGACGTTAGATGAGCGCATATGAGCTTTGTGAGTCAACTCGTACTCATCTACCAACGCCGCAGCGACAGACTCACTAGTTGCCTGCTTCTCCGCAACGTACGTTACAACACGCTCTGGCAATGTGTTCTTGAATTGCTCGAGGACAATTAAATCTATCAACTCCTCATAAGACCCAACCTTACAAGCAACACACCATCGCTGACATTGCAGACGCAACTCCCTTGCAAACTCAACGTTTGTCTGGTCCGAAAGTCGCCGCATATCCCTAAAGCGTTGACGATACGCCTCCGGAATTAATTTGTATGCCCGCAACACCGAAGCTTTCACCAGGTCGTAATCACGGGCCTCTTCCACAGTTACGGCAGAGAAAGCCCGCTGTGCCTTTCCTGTGAGACGGCTCTGGAGCAGAAGCGCACGGTGTGAACCAGGCCAGTCCTGTGTATCAGCCACACGCTCAAACAGAAGAAAAAATGTATCGACGTCTTTTTCATTAAAGCGAGGAAGCAAGTGTAGACTAGTCGCTATATCGAGCTTATGACCTGCTGCACCAGGTGACGTTATTTTCCCCTGCCGAATGAGATCCAAACGCTGAGCCTCAAGCTCCAGCTTTTTGTGTTCCAACGACCTCCGTGCGCGTTCATTCTCCTCAGTGAAGCGGAGCCTTTCGAACTGCAACTGCTGCAAAACTTTACTGTTGTCCAGCTGCATCTGAAGCAACTCTTTCTGCTGCTCAAAAGACAGCATTGCCGCAGGTTTACGAGACGGACCTTCCTCTTCGTCTGCAAACGAAGGGTTTCCGAGGTCCTCAACTAAATCATCGAGAGGTTCTTCCTCATCCTCTTCGTCAGACTCGGGTCTAAAGTCGGACGCGTTAATCAGACCCTTCGCGCACAACGCCAACTTCACCGAAAGTTTGACGTAACTTTTAAGCCGAGTGGAAGGAAGTTCGATGTTATAATGGGCAGCCAACTGCATTAACTGATCCTTAGTAAACGCATTGAAGACAGCCCTGGAGGGTTCCTCAACAAACCGTGCAACAAGTGACGTCATCCTCTTAGTGATTAACGCGTCACACCTGCTGATCAACGGAATCAGCCAAATCTCCACGCCACCAAACAATGAAAACTAAACAGGGAAGCCCAGCGATAAAATAAGCAAAAGACCATTCAAATTTTAACCAAATTGTAACTAAACGCGGATCTTCAAACAGGCCCGTGGTGGGATGAATTAAGCACCAAGCCCGGAGGTATCGCAAAACAACCAGAAAACTGGCGATTCCACCAATGCCTCGGAGTGCCCCCGAGACAAATGCTCTAGCCACAGGATCTGTTCAAAAATAAAAAACCACACGTCCCACAAAATACGCAAGCCCGAAAGGAATAGTTAATGGCCCCGCAAATAGATCGCTGAACTTACCCTCTCTCATTGTCCGACATTCTTGTGCCGAACAACGTAGCACGCAGCCTAATGCAACGCAGCTGCAGCCTGCAGGTAACACACACCTGTCTCACGGCAGAATTGCGAGTTTGGAACGAGCCCCCATTTGTTACGCGGCTCAGACGCAACAAAGAAACGGGGCAGAAGACAGCGCGGAAAGTCAATGTTCCTTAATTTAATTGACTCAAAAGCAATGAATCAAACAACAGATAAGAACAATCATGGTGCAAAGCACAAATCAAATCTCCCGCTCCGCTCCGTCTCTCCAGGCCAGGCCTCCTTTTATCCCGTACACGGGGACACACCCCGTACGCAGGCACACCCCCATCCTGGAACATGCGGGTCCAGGCCTATTAGAACAAAGGCAGACAAAACACGCAGCACACACACCATGACAACCGAAAGGCCAATGTGGCCGTAACAATCGTTGAAAGCAATTTCAATGTACAGATCAAATACACAGCCTCAAGTAAGTATCTCAAGTAAGAGCACTTCCCTTCTGTCTCTGTTTCAAAACACAACATCAGGGGTATTTGGGATGTTACACATCACCTCAATAGAGCTGTTAAACCATTCCGGCATGATACGTGAATGTTTGTACACGGTCACATTTTCTAGAGATACTTCCTTAACATTCCTGGAAATTAGATCGACAAGTCGGTCATGGTGTGAAATATACAGTACTTTGTACATAGTAAAGCCATTCACAACATGGGCAACTGATTCAAGTTGATGGCCAGAGTGCATTATACAGTGTGGATGGTGGTGTGCAGGATACCATAATGCCAGATTATATTTGGTTGGTAGCACCAGCAGCCTAGCTTTGGCAGTGAGGGTTAGGGTTACACACACACACACACACTTTTAAGGAGTTTTTCACCGGCTCCGTATGAAGCTTGTTCTACCTTTTAAGCACCCAGGCTACTAGTATGCGGCGAGCTGGGGCTCTCATGTTCCCCCGGGGTTGTATCGTGTTGCTGCATGACAGTGTTTATTTGGCTACAGGCTTTCTATGTCTATTTTGGCTGCCGGTGTATGTGGTGCACTTTCCTATCCTTAACATAAACATTAACCTACTCAGTAGGCCTGCCCCGACGCATGTTCATGAGCCAGATTTTCTAACCCCCGTTTTAAAAGGACTCTAACTTCTGGGCTACAGCCCCGAATGTTTTCAATTGCTAGCGACGCCCCTGCTGGTGAAGACAAGCTGTCCTTCCACAAAACTATCCTATTTTATTAAGAGGATTAATTTATAAGTTTTGCTTTTTCATCCAAGTATCAAATTGTTTGGCGAATGGCAGTTTGAAAACGAGGGGATAATGATTTGTAGGTGTGTCTCGGTTTGAATTTCAAGCGTTCTTAAATACATCCATGTTTTAGAGATGTCAATTTTTGAGGTTGTTTCCCTGTTTGGTAAGCAATAGAAGGCTCTCACTCTTTTCGAGAAATTTGAAATTCAAACCAAAACTGTTGTGATACAACTGCACACTGTTATGTAATCAAAAACCACCTATATTCTGTTATTGCAGTGCAAATAAACATTTGCTTGTATCGCCGACTGCTATAAAGAATAATGACCCAATACAAAGAACACGTAGTGATAATCATAGGTCTATGAATTTAGTTATGGCTATGGCTATGGATGCAATAAGAGGACTGAGTGTTCGGAAACATAAATAAGCTCTTCCATCCGCCATTTCCGACAACATGTAAAGTGACCATGGTGATAATGAGAAAGATACCTGATTGTGATTGTTTAAACAGATTTATTCACAGGCTTGGTGCAACAAGAATGTATGCAACTTTTGCACAAAAACTGATATCATTCGTAAGTGTACGTTCCCAGTTTGCTTCATGATTTTATCTTCTTTAATTAATGTGGGCGTTCAATTGCACCAAATAATCCTGTTCAATTTAAGAGGACCTATGTCTGAACGTTGTCGTATTAAGTTTTCTCTAAGATTGCTGAGGGAAAGTTGCAGAACAAAAATGCTCCCAAAGGGCTCAACCATCTTTAACGTTGATGCACATTTCATATGGCTTTCAATGCTTTACATAATCTATTGGCTGTGTGTTGTTTTGATTTGTATGCAAACAAACTTGGTGAAAGGATTTCAGTGTGTGTATCAGTACTTTTTTTGTGTTAATTTGCTCACTATAATCGTGATACCAAATGGTTATATCGTTTGAACTCTAGCGTGTACATGCACACACGCACGCACGCATACTTATGTGATTTGTTACTTATATAGCCAGCTCTAAGTACTTTCTTGACTAAATGTAACAAAATAAGTCAAAAGTGCATTATCTGTTCATCATCATGTTCTTCTTGTTGCAGATAATCTTGGCATTTGTCTGTGCAAAGATAAACAGCAGCCAAAACAGATTCATGTGATGAATTTTCTCAGTGGTAAAGAAGAACTTGTGGATTTGGAGGAACTAGCCAGCAGGTAAGAAAATAAGTTTCACTTGTATATAAACAATACACACATTCATGTGTGCAGAACCTATATTACCCTATGTGCAACGTAAATGTACATTTAATATTATGTAAAATAAGGCAAATTAGCACAAATTTGTTTACCTGAATAGTTCAAAAAAGCAGTGACCATTTTGCTGTTCTCAACCTAAAAGCTTCAACGTGCTATATTTATATATATATATATATATATATATTTCTATATATATATATAGAAATATATGAAATACAATAACTAAGGAACCTTAAGATTATCTTTCTATCTATCTATTGCAGGAATAATTGTCAATCTGTAGCAATACTTATTAGCCTGCTATGCATTTTCTTTTATACAGAATTGGTAATCTTTCGGATGACCAGAAATTGCTGACTTGCAGGACTCCAAAAGAAGCAATACTGGTATACTTTCAGTATATTTTAGGGACATATTCTGACTGAATAAATAGTCATAGTAGAGTAATGCAATTACATTGCAATACCAATCTTCTATTTTCTTTAGGTGCTGATGGATACCAGTTCCTCCATGGAGGAGGAATGTGAGCTGAAAATGAGGAAAATAGATGCTGTGAAGGAGCTATTTGACAGCTTTGCATCAAGGACCATGGCCTATGATTTCTATCACGTGATTGGCCTCATGGGGTTCAGCACAGACGTGAAACTCCTGCATACATTTAAAGAAACTCTGGAAACATTCAAGGTAGGAAACATTTTGAAAGTCCCAAGGTGGGACTTTCAATAGTTCAATATATTCAATAGTTTCCACTATTAGATTGCTGATATCGATATTCAAAGCGTTTTTTTCCTAATTTCAAGGACATCGTGTGGCACTCTGGGAAATATTTGTGAAACATTGTCTTATGGGTTAAACAGGACCAATCTGAAATAATTTGGGTCTCAATGAGCTATTGATATTGGGAAGCATAAACGTCAAACTGAATTCATCATCGCGGATATCATTGTGCGTCGTCATTGTGTGTCTACCGCTGTATATCTGCCCATTGGGCAGCCTCACTCCTCTCTTAAGAGGATTGTGGAGTGTGCAATCCTCTCTCATTATTTCTACATTATAGGGGATTTATAAATTACCCTTCCCTTAACATTGGCCAAACTATAATGCAATTAAACTGTAGATTAAAAATGTTCCCAATGGATAAAAATCACTTTTCCATAGTCTATCCCACTAGATTTACAAAAGTAACAATATGGCAAATAATAATAACTGGGTTGCCAAAGGAATTCTGATGTGGGTGTAATGCTCATTCTGCTGTGTTGAGAGAGACAGAGCTTTGTTATTGGCCAGGAATCACTGGAAGACGAGATATTATATCTCAATGGGACCTTCCTGGATAAATAAAATAATTAATAGGATGACATTTTTTATAAAATATGTTTTTGACATGATTGGGCAAAACTCATTTGAATCTAAAGAAAGTGAAATGCCCTGTTCAGCCACATTTGAGCTTGTCTGTCATCAGACTTTGGATGCCAATCTAAAGTCAGATTTGTGAGATTAATGCAGCCCTAACTTTAGACCTGAATTCAACTACAGCAATCTCTGCGTAACCTTCAACCGAATGGCCGGACTGTTCTGTACGATGCCCTGCAACAAGGAGTGAAGGAAATGGAGGAAGTGAAGAAGAGGTTCCCTGATTGTAGACTTCGCATCATATGTCTCACAGATGGAAACAATGTTGGGTAAATGTATATTTGTTTTCTATCAAGCAAAAATATATAAAAAATGATACACCAAGATATCTGAAAATTTGCATTTGCCGAGATTCAAACAAGTGGTTTTATTCCAAATGCATCATTGTGCATCAAGAAGGCTAGTTTGGTGGGTGGATAAGCAATTGCTTTCCCTTAGACGTTTCCATTTCCTTTCAGGGTTATAGGAGCCTAGTGATAGTGACTAGCCTGTGATGCGTCACTTGTGAAATAATTTTTCTGGCATAGTAATCTACGTTTAGGGCGACCTGTCAGTGGCGCATTACAGGTAGACTAATAAACACAGCGCAGGCAAATGTAACTCTGCAAGTTAATGGAAGTGACTAACTGAAAGCAAATGCTAACCCAGCAAACTCCCTTTCTCAACAAATAATGGTGAATTGGAATTAAACAACTCGTCTGAATCTAGGTAAGACAGCCAAACACCAATTTACAGATATCAGATACCTTACACAAGGCCAAACATTTACCACAAATTTGCTGTATAATTCATAACAAATCCATGCACGCACAAAGAAAGGTTCATATCATTTATTTATTATCTATAACAAATTATATTCAGATAGTTCATATTGTGTCAAAATATAGGTAATATAGAATAGTATGACATATTTACAACAGATGTAGTTGATTGATACATGAGTTTGTGATGCTATGTGAATACTTGCCCACACAGGTCAACAGTTAAACCTGAAACTGTTGCAGTAAATCTGATCAAATCCAACATCATTGTTGATTCCGTCTTAATTGGAAAAGTCGATAACAGCATGCTTCATGGAATCAGCATCGCCACAGGTATAGCACTACACTGTAAAAAAATAAACTGTTGAGAAAACTCAAAATTGCAAGGCAACTTACTGCAATACATTTTTGAGTTTTGAGCCCAACAAAATGTCATTTTTCTTCTTTAGACAAACTTGAAAGTTAGTTATACCAAATAAGATTTTAGATTTTACAAAACTCAAAGTAAGTGAGGGTTGTTAACTTAATATTTCAAATTAAGGTTAATATTATTTAAAAAAAAATCATTTCAAAGAATGCAAAACTAGTTTTAAGTTCACTTTATTAAAATTGGAAACTTCCATTTTACATTTCTGAATGCCAGGCAGCAATAGAACAAGCAACATGTAGCTAGTTCAGCAGCAGAGAATCGCTGTCTAAATGCAGCAAACCAAAGTGCAGAACAAGTTCGACATTATGGTCAAACTTGTTCTGCACGATACGGGAGTGCAGGTTAAACGGTGACGCAACTCTCGTGCCTCATGCACCGCACGATCCCGAGAGCTGCCTTTATTTAACACACACCCACAACACACAGCGCACTGCACACCCAACCAACGGACATGCAAGTCTCTGTAACGGTGGCGGCAACACTACACACAATAAACAACACACAAACAATAAATACCCCAAACCCGTTAACCCCACTTAACCTAACAGAAACAAATTGACAAAAGGCAATAAACCCCTTTTTCCCAACCGGTATCACGAATACCCAGACTCCCCGGGGGGTAGGAGTCGCCACAATATTTACCATCTGAAAATTCAGTTAGGAAACCCCGTATTGTCCAAAGTGTCGAAATGCGCATGTGCACCGTAGTTGGCCCAGCCTCAGACAGAGTCTGACTTAAACCCATGTGTCTTGCTAACAAAGATACTACACTGAGCCCAACTCTTGACCCAAAACTCAACATTGTTGGTTGGACTAAATTGCATTGCACAGTTGACATGAATGCTTAATGTTTAATATTCATTTTACTCAGAAATCATAATGAGAACAACAATTTTAAGTTTTCGTTTTTACAGTGTAGAGCCGGTAACTCAGACACACATAGTCACAGGATAGCATGTAGTAAATAAATTTAACTTGACATCCAAATCTGGATTTAGGGGGTTGCTGTTTCAAGCCAGAAACACTGACGGATGGCCTCAAACTTTTTGAATGTGAGACTGTTCTTTCTTTGGAAATGAGAAAACCCAGGAAAAAACTTGATCCATCCTCCATCACAAGTGAGGTAAGTTACATTGGATGAGTACTAGCTCGATAGTCAATGGTTGTCATTTAAATTATAAACAAACACAAAACAGACCAATGTTGTAATCTTCTAAATTGTGAGTTGCATCTGTCCACCAGACCGTTTTAACAAGCATCTTTGCACAACAAGGCTATGATGACCTCCCAGAGACCTCTCTGCCAAGCGGGTTTAACAACACAGTGACCGTTGCACAGAAGTTAGTAAAAACCAACCAATCCCTAATCAATCGTGTTGCGTTTTGCCTTTCCTCCCCTGTCATGTTGAGTACTTTGGATACAGACTCCGCTCCCCATACTGAACCAAACACACATTGGGTGCCAGCACCCAGCTCCCCAGACTGGAGGAAATGTACCTGACCCGCTGTATCCGGAGGGTCAAGGGCATCATTAGACACAGCACACACCAGGGTCACTAACTCTTCCCCCCCCTGACCTTAGGAAGACGTTACAGGACACTGAGCGCCCGCACGACAAGACTGCAAAACAGCTTCTACCATAGAGCTGTGTCACTACTGAACTCTACCCCCCTCCCACACTGAAACTCCCCATCTCATATACACATTGCCCTACCGACACAAAAGGACTTGGACTTTTTTTAAAACATTATTTCAGGTATCCACAATCAGGTATCTTTCTCATTATCACCATGGTCACTTTACATATTGTCGGAAATGGCGGATGGAAGAGCTTATTTATGTTTCCGAACACTCAGTCCTCTTATTGCATCCATAGCCATAGCCATAACTACATTCATAGATGGTTGATATGGTTGTTTTTAGATTATATATAAATATATATAGATAACTTTGCAGCTGGAGCACTGCTCCAACAAAATGTAGTTGTCATGTACAATGAAAATAAAGATTATTCATTCATTCACTTCTTTCCAAACAGTGCTTTCAAAAGTCTAAGATCGAAAAAATATTCCTCAATGGAGAGGGGCAAACGTGTACTAGAGGAGTTGAGAATCCTGCATTGTCACCCTCATCCCTACTTCAGTGTCTTCCCATCCGACTCAGACTTCTGTAAGTGAGAATCTTGGCCGCGTTAAGACTTGTTTCTGGATTCAACGTTGTTATTTATCAATCGTCTTTCATTGACATCATATTGACCTCCCATGCATCAATTGTGATATACTGACGCAGTACATGAATATGAGGAGAGCTGATTAGATTTGATTCATAGTAGGAAATTGTGACAGAATATAAATATCCTATTTATATTCCTCTAGATCAGACCCTTTATTCTTAAGTTCATACTGGATAATATGATAATTTTTTATTATCTGTGTGTTCAATCCCGGGATGCAAACTTTGCACGCCTGAAAAAGGCGAAAGGCCAAGTTTGCCTTTTTCCTTTTAAATCGGGCATTCACATCGATCATGTAGATCCATGAAGGACTTTGAATTTGTGCGATTCATTACTTTTATGTGTGACTTGTTACCCTCAAGTGTGTGATTTCTAACTGGTGTATGTGATTTCTAACAGTAATATGGGATTTTAAAACGTCCTTTGTGTTATTTATTGAACTGATATATTTTATTCATAGCGGCTCTGTTTGTGATTTCTCAATATTATCTGATTTCTAACTATTATTTGTGACTTCTAACTGTTATGTGGGATTTCTAACTATCCATAGCGTTTTGGAAGATTCTGATGCAGGGTCCCCCTGCCACGCCTTATGAGAATGGCACCTTTAAACTGTACTGTCAGTTTGGTCCGGATTATCCCGTGAAGCCTCCAACAATCCGCTTTGTGACAGCTGTATCCTTTCATCTGTAGTATTGCTTTTTTGATATAATATTACTGTTGCAGAAGAGCCAATGAGAAGGAGCTTTAAATAAAGTTGTTTTTACATTTTCTTAACATAATCAAAGATTTACCACTGTAATATCAACAGTTCTGGGCGGATATGTCACAACATATTTGACCACGGCTACAATGCCCACATCACCATGAAGGAGATCCTAGAAGCTGTTTATGGACTGCTCATCGCCCCTGAGGCTGATGATCCACTAGACAGGTTAGATCTTCCAGCATACTTTCATAACAAAGCAATTAAAGGAAGAAACAGCAATGACTTCCGTTTGAGGTTGTAATCATGATAATGGGTTGGATTATGTGATATGTCACTATTTTAGTATTGTATAAATCCACAACCTAAAATGCAATCTTAACATACAAATGTATCTAAGTATATTACTGTTCCATAATAATAATCATTAGAATCTTTTCTCCTTGGAAGCATTTTGGCCGAGAAATTAGTTTCCAGCCGTGAGGAGTATACACAAGAAGCCAGGGACCAAACCGCCAAAACCGCCGCCAAGTCCTTCGATGAAATGGAGCAGGTGAAGGTTTTAGGTTACATTAAGGATTCTTTGAACTCATAATTATAAAGATTGCATGCAAACACACACGCACGCACGCACGCACGCACGCACGCACGCACGCACGCACGCACGCACGCACGCACGCACGCACGCACGCACACACACACACACACACACACACACACACACACACACACACACACACACTCTACATAGGTTTGTTATTTATTGGTTTTTATTACATTATTTATATTTATCAATAATTTCTATATCATTCTGTACACTTAATCAATTACTTCTGAGGCTCGAATTATCACGGCAGAAAAAAGGCACAGGCCCCATAATTGTATGTAGTACTATTATATATATATATAGATATAGATATAGATATATAGATACATATATATTAGGGCTGTAGTCTTTAACTTGATAACGCTCACGATTAATCTGGACATCTGAAAGGTATTATAGGTGATTTCTGCCTCTAGGAGAGTTGTCGTCCTCACCATTTCCAGTGAAAATCTAGCTGACTTGACTCAGGCAGAAATCATGTTCACAGACTAGTTCATGTATTAATGTTTTATTGACTTTAAGTTTAGTCACGTTTATTCATGTTATGTAATTTCATTCTAATGCTATTGATGCATGTAACAAAACGTTGACTTGCATACTAACAATCAGATGAGTCGACTACCCGAACAGCTATAGATATTGTTCCATGAGGTAGCCTAGTGCTGTTGTCAGTGATAAAAATAATCATACTGAAAATAACTTTTTGAGCGAGTTGAATGTTGTTGTTACCTAATAACTTTGCTGTCCACATTACATTGTGTTCTATAGAAAACAATTTATGGTGACATGGATGGATTTTTTCGTTTAAAGTCAATTGCTCGCAAGTAAATGGCACATGCGGTTTAAGTAAATGGCACACATGCTTTAAGAATTAGTAGGGGATGGATCTATCGCGTGTCGCGCACTTCTGCAATTGATTGATTCACTGCTCGGGGATGGGTTGGAGGAGAGGAATAGTTGTACTTCAGCATATTCTACCAGGGTGTTCAATGTCATCTGCCACAATTATTTGATGTCTTTCAATTAAGGTATCTTAATTTCGGGACAATTCCCAGCAAATTTTGCTATAGCAATTTAATTGATCAATCAAAGCATATCATTTAATTAATAAGATAGACTTTGTAATCAATTGACAGCCCTCAAGAATAAACACACACACACACACACACACATACAAACCAACACACCATTAATTCATGTTTTTTTAATTTTCTTGAAAGGAATTGGTTGGTCAGGTTCCTGTTCCGATGGCACCCAGGCATTTGTCATGTTTTATCACTGGGAAGCTTTTTGTGGACCCTGTTAAAACGAAGTATCATACAGTCTACGAGCGAAGGGCCATCGAGGATTTTCTTAAAACGTAGGTTTTTAATGTACTCAGTCATGTTCAGATTTTTGTAATAATGGTATGAAGATATTTACTGATGTAGTACCCTGGTCAAATCTCTCTTGGTGGTCTATTTGGAAAGTCTACTTTGAACAACAATCAATTTTACCCGAGACAGCGACAAGCCTTTCTGTCTTCTCGGATGAGTTGTATTCCTGTGCACTCTCAAACTTAAAATATATATATCTTTCAGGGGAATGTTTGATCCACAAATGGGGAAAGACTTCCCTTTCGGGTTGTCAGATCTCATACCAGATCCAGAAATGAAGCAGAGGCTGACGATTTTCCGACTTCATCAAATCGGTAACTATCGACTACTTTGGCTTCTGTGATCTGTAAACATTGATTCCTCCATGTGTTCCGGCATCATGGATTCTTTTTTTAAGATTCATTTCATCATCAAGATTCAAGATTCATCTTTGTAACGCATCCAAAATAACAATGGCTACATTAAATTATGACAATAATAATTTAATTTAGTGGACATGCACACTTGAGAACTGCTGGGTATATGCTATAGGCTAGCCTTCTACACCCTTGCTCTTGGTCACGACACATGGCCATTACCATCCATCGGCTAGAGTGTCAAAGTTCTGCTTATTATGATTTCAACATAATGTAAATGTGCAGACTATTACACAATATTTATCAGATAAAATAAGTTTAGCCACTTACCTGTCAACAGAGACTCCGGATGCTTCTGTGCCCCGAAAATAAATTAACCCCGTGCGGCGCTTGGATACATTTCAGCTGTAACAGGACAGGGAAATAAGTAAATTTAATGCAAATGTAGTCGTCCAGAAGAAGAAAGGTGAGTTTTAATCTAAATGTGCATCTTGACAATTACGCACGGGCCAAAAATATATATTGACCTATTTATATTATGCAGAATTATGTGAAATTTAGCAATGACGAGTACATTCGTTTGTTGTATGGTATGTTGCATAAAAAAAAGAGTAAGGACAATAGTTTATTTTTAAAATATGCTGTTTCATTCGCCCCGCATGTGTGTTTCGAACGTCCCGACTAGGCGGGGCGTTTGAAACAAATGTCAACTAACGTTCAAAGTTAAAAAACAGCTCGATCATCCAACATATGTATTCAATTTCACTTCTAACTAAGAGAACACACCTGTGAGTTGTTGATCACATGTTACAATTATTTTTATACGTAACGTCCTCTTTGAAAAAGACGTTTAACTGAAAAGTGTTTCAATCGACCCGGCTCGACCCTACTTATGTCTTGTAGAATGGTCATCTGTGATGACCAAGGAGGGAATTGTGACGGAAATCAGCATATAAACTCTAACATCCGCACATAGCCACAAGGGAGCAGGTATGGAAGTAAATCTGTGCCATCGGACTTTGAAATAAAAAGCCATTGAATTTAGTCTAAGCACTGAAAATGTATGGTTTGAAATTACGTATCTGGATTTTTGCCTCTGATTTTAGCTCTTAAATTTTGTTTACCTATATTATTCAATGTTAAAAAATTCAAAATCAAATATTCAATGCTAAATATTTGAACTTAAATATTTTCAACGTCCCCAAATTCAACGTGCCAAAGCCAGCTGCAAAATTCAATGCATGATATTCAACGTTTACATTGGGGGACCCGAGGAAGAGCAATCAATCCTAGATGCTAGATCGGTCAAGCAAGGAGAGCGAACCAATGAAAGTGTGACACCAGGGGGCACTGTTGCACATTTTCTGCAACATGCACGAGTTTGAAGCATAGACAGGCATGATGTCGTTCACGGGCGGAAACATGCAGGAGCTTAAACTTAACGTTTGTATCGTCAGCGATCACTCGGATAGGGGGTATTCGTTTTTTTGACACCGGGCGCACGTTAATTGGCTGGTGCACAACGGTTGACATGCCTCTGTGGTGGCATAGCAAGAGTGCAACGAGCACTCAAAGCCAATACTATTCCGCACCGAGTGGCATTATACAGATATGAGGATGACAATTTATAAGCAGGTTGCTGTCGGGCGCTTCTTCCCGAGGCACGCCATTCTTCCACTGGAACTACAAGCTGCTGCCGCTTCAGTTACCCAATACTGTCGGCTCTGCGCTCTCGTTCCACAGAGAGCAGCGGATTGCCCAAGCATCACACCAAACGTAGACAGAGGGACCTCGGATCGCCCCAAATTAGTTCCCTTATAAATTGGGCCCCTTAACCCACTACATTACCCTTAGATTGCATATAAATCCAGCCAAGTCACAGCAATCACATACACACTTCACATACAGTATTCGTTTATTGTTTATTTCATACTGCAGTAAAAAAAAACGGTGTGCATATAACAAAAGCATAAATAAAGATAAGATCCCACCCCCACACCTTGATATTAAATGTTCTTAGTAAATAAATTGTACATTATTTGATTAGCATTTTACAGACCGATACAATGGATAGGGCGTTTAGTAAGGTCCACCACCGTTGCTTCTCTCCCCATGAAAATCTACAGTCAGTGTTTAATGACTTTGATTTACCTTTGAGCATTTCCTATAATAGGCTACTGTGTAAAATGCTGTTTAGAATTAACGTTTGTAGAAAGAAAGAAAGAAAGAAAGAAAGAAAGAAAGAAAGAAAGAAAGAAAGAAAGAAAGAAAGAAAGAAAGAAAGAAAGAAAGAAAGAAAGAAAGAAAGAAAGAAAGAAAGAAAGAAAGAAAGAAAGAAAGAAAGAAAGAAAGAAAGAAAGAAAGAAAGAAAGAAAGAAAGAAAGAAAGAAAGAAAGAAAGAACCAGCGTGTGAGGTTCTTATTACAGGTTATTTGTTGAAAATAAGATTATTCGTTGAAACACACGTTATTTCAATGCATAAATATTCAGTGCTTAGAATTCAATGGCTTTTTATTTTCAAAATCCGATGGCACAGATTTACTTCCAAAGCAGGACCAAGCACATATGCTGTAATAACCGCATAGCCACAAGATGGCAGTACCATCACACATGCGAGGAAGTAGGGGAGTAGGGTCCATCTGTAGCCGGAGCCATTCGGCAAACCACCACTGCCAAACACGCCCACCAGCCAAACAAGCCCATTGCTCTGCAAAACACGCCCATAGCTCGTGCGCGTGCGTAACGCTACAGATGTAATATAATCCCGCCGCCCATTCCCGCCCTATTGATTGATTCTTGTTGTTACGTTAAGTTTGTTTGCATTCTATACAAAGTTAATGGAGCGCTGTGTATTGTTTTCCCCCATGATGGCCACCATAGCCACCATGGACCAATTATAAGATAGCAACGAGCAATGGGCGTGTTTGGCAGAGCAATGGGCGTGTTTGGCCGGTGGGCGTGTTTGGCGGTGGTGGTTGGCCAAGTGGCTCCGGCTACAGATAGACCTACTTGAAGTAGGGGACGGGAGCTCAACACCATAGCCAATCAGAGCACATTATACGTCATAGGGGCCAGGTATGTAAGGTGAGAACGCAGTACCGACACTAGAAACACTAGAGGCAGCTCATCTACTAGATGACCAGCTAAGCATATCTACACGCTTGCACAGTTCCACACCTTTAGCTTGGTAGACCGAAACTTTACCAAATTAAGTGAGTTAAAAGCGATCCTGATTCGACAACCTTTTCTGAAAGAACACGACAAATTCAATTGCTACATGTAAGTTATAAGTTTACGCTATATCAAATATCCTCATCAATTAATTTCAGAAAATGCATTTTTAATTGCCAAATGATACATTTGATTCATGTAACAATTAAGGAAGCTAGCTGCCGATGTTAGCAAGTTGCTACATTCCCATAAATTCACTGGCAGGTTTGCCCTAGACTTCCACCGAGGGAAATACTCACATTTTCACAATATTTGACACAAACTAACCCAACAAAGGGCACGCAAGTTTGTTTACTGAAAAAGTCAAAGGCGTGGACAGAAATCTGAAGTTGACCAGCTGTCTATTGAATACTCACTTTATTGTTTAAAACTTATTAAAACAAACATATTTATTAAATAGCTCAGACCTTATACTCGGATATTAGTTTTCATCACGCAAAATGTATTTATTTTGTTTTGTTACGAATTGTTCTCATTGTTAATCTGAATCTATACTTAGTGGGATTGGTCGGTGTGGTGATGGAGACAGGTGTATATGTTAAGGAGCCATATTACTACCACACAAGACACACTTTTATCCATGTAGCTCCAACCAATCCTAATTATTCCCAAACATAACTAGCTCTCTTCAAATTGCCGCAATAGGGCTCGAACCGCCGACCCCAGGATCAAAAGGGAAACCTCTGACTGAGTGTCCAAAATTAACCTTTTATAAATTCCTCTATACTTGCCAGAGAGTGAATAAGTCTACCCACCATTGGCTGATGGCAGGTGTTTTCTAGACTGACAAAACCTGTTCTGCTAACTTTGGCATCCGGAAGAAACACTGACTATGTGTGAATAGTAGCTGTGGTGCACATTGACCTCGGACAACAACTGCAATCTGCTTCTTCTTATGTCAGTTTCTGCGTCTCGCTGGTTGACCAGGTTTTGTTGACCCATTCATCTTGTTTGTTTTTGTGTTGTGGGCCTGCAGTGTCTAAGCTCACCCAGCGGGGAACGTTTGCCGGTAACGACGCCATTAGGGCTTTCGCCGGCAGCAGTACCTGTAGCCCCCCGTTCATGGAGGTGGGTGGTGCAGACACCGCTGATGGTATCTACTGGTTACAGAACACAAGGCAGTGGCGCTTAGTGCAACACACACACACAGACACACACACTCTATCATATCTCTTTGAGATTTGAATGCAGGTTTCTGTTGCAAATATTTCTGCTGTATTGGGAACGCAAGAATACCAGCCTCACGTTGATTATGAAATTGCAATAGTGAGAAAACAATGTCTCAATAGATTTGGGCTGTTTTTATCACACACAGCAGTGACTGATCAATGCAACTAAATATACAAAAATAAATATATTTATCAATATACAGAAGTCTATATCCATAGCATTTACCTTTACATTGCTACTACTTATTGTGTATTTGGTATTTATTCGATTTTCATCTAAACTTTTTATTATCCCATTGCCTCTTTTCATTTGTACTGTGACACAAATCTCATCTCATCTCAACGCTGACGGGCAGCAGCGGCAGCATTTCTCCAATCAGCTGGAGTGCCTGGGCCTCAAGCTGAGAGAAATAATTGAAGATGGGTGAGAGAGTTGCACTGAAATAGTAGAAGTAGTGGCGGTGGTAGTGGTAGTTGTACTAGTAGTAGTAGGAGTAGTAGTAGTAGTTGTAGTAGTTTTTTTCAAGATGCCTCCCAATAAGGTTCTTCCCACACTGTTTAGGCGGTCAGAAACAGAAACACAGAACAGGGTTTTTCAAAGCCCTTCTTGTGGTGCGGCTTTTGTTTTTTGCTCGCGTGTTTTTCACTGTTCATAAATATTAAAACATTTAAATTTTGGGCGCCGGGTGCGGAATAGGGCCTATCCCCAACCAGAGAGAAGATGTATACAACCCTGAATTTATTTATACCTGCTTAATGGTCAAATCGCTCCACCATTGGCTGCTGGCAGGTTTCAATTAGGGCACATGAATCGAATGGTCCTCAGACCTTCTTAGAGGATAGAAACATGAATTGGGAAGATCAATGCACACACGTGAACCGGCCCAGTGGGTTAAAGAAGCCACCGCTCCTGTGTTTGTAATATGTCTATGCATGTGACCCCCATGCAGGAACTGTCTGTTCAGAGCTTTGGGGGACCAGCTGGAGGGACACTCCCGGGGACACTTAGAGCTGCGCAAAGAGACGATCCAGTACATGAGATCCCATCCGAAGGACTTTGAGTCCTTTGTGTCCGGCGTCTCCTACGCAGATCACTGTAGGAGTCATCACACCACATTTATTGAGCTGTTTCGTGAACCTTGGAATCGGTTAATAAGTGCTTTATCTAGAATCCAAAACATCCACTTTTTCTTTGGCCACAGTAGCCCGGTAATCTCTTTGGACGGATTTATGAGTTTAATCCCATGTCAGGTTCTGCGTCTCCCTGGTCGAACAGTTTTAGTTGACCCATCCATCTAGTTTGTTTTTTGTGTTGTGGGCCCACAGTGTCTGAGCTCGCCCAATGGGGAACGTTTGCCGGTGCAGTCGCCATTCAAGCTTTCGCCAGCAGAAGGAAACTGAAAGTGGTCATTCACCAGCTGAACTCCAAGCTGTTGGTGGTAAGTGTTGCCGACACCGCTGATGGTGTCTACTGGTTACGGAACACAAGGCAGTATCGCTTGGTGCAATTGAACTGGAGTCTAAAACTTCTGCTTAGCGTTCTTCTTCGCAGATCCAAGACCTTGAGAAGCATGCCTGCATAGAGTTGCACATCGCCTTTTGCCACGGCAACCATTATGACAGCGTCCGCCGCATCGGAGACGACTCTGAAACCCCAGCCCAGCTACGCATAGAGGTGCGCGCACATGTACACACCAGAGATGGGGACTCGAGTCTGAGACTTGGACTCGACTCACACTTAAGTCGCACAAACGGTGACTTCAGACTTGACTTGCGACTCCACCCAAAAGACTTCAGACTCGAGCTTCAAGACTCGTCAAGTCATGCAATTTTTGCTTTTTAAATCAAAGTTTAACCATGTATTTATATTAGGGATGGGCAACGATCGTCGAATAGTCTGTCAAGTACAATATCGAATAATGATTGTGACTATCGTTATTTATTGCACGGCTCTTCTCAGTGCTGCGGAACGCCCAGTTCACTTGCATGGGCCTTCAAAACTTCCAGCAGTGAATATTTTTTGATAATTCACCATTGCTAAGCATATAAGGAAAGTGAATTTTTTGCCTTCTGTTGTATCACTCCGCAAGAAGTCCGGTTACTTATCAATCCCAGCGTCCTCGGTTGCTAAGTGACGTCAACGTCTTTGGCAGACTATTTCTCTGCTGATCAACACTCCGAATGCTGGTAACCAATAAATTGTAAAAAGACACACTGTGTGAGGTTAATTTTTTCGTTTTGGCAAGTAGCTGTGTAATAAGCGTGATAATGTGTAGAACGTCGCCGGTCATTATCGAAAATAACCCTTATTTTCCCGATAATGGCCGGCGTTCTACACATTATCCCGAAACTAGAAAGGCAGGCGTGATCCATAGTTTCCATATGCTAAAGACGTGTCTAGTTCACCGTCATGCAGGCTGCGTTCAGTAAAATAAATGAATAAATAGCGATCTTTTTCCGGCACATGTAGGCTATCTGCCATCTGCCTAAGCCCACGTTGAAATAATTTGATGTCAGTGTTTCCCATGCATAGACCAATGTGTGGCGCAGCGCAACGGAATCAACACCGACTGCCACACATTTGATTCAGCTTTTTATTTTTTGCGATTTTGAAATGTAAATATCGTTCCCTTCATTAATCTCTGCATAGCACTCCGTCGTTCACACACGCACACAGAGACAAGCGCGCATACATGCCAATGGTGCGCGGGTACACTCTACCCCCCCAGATGGCCTGAGACTTGACTTGGACTCGTGGCGAAAGACTTGAGACTTGACCTCAAAGACTTGAGACTTGACTTGGACTCGTGCTCAGAGACTTGAGACTCGACTTGGACTTCCAACAAATGACTTGTAAACATCTCTGGTACTATATTATATATCTATATATCTATATATATATCTATATGTCTATATATATATATATATATATATATATATATGTTTATACCACGGTCTGCGGGAATACTCGATTCTGATTGGATGCAGGGTGTGCATTAACTCCTGATATACGGACACCTGGACAAGTAGTTCCGTCAAATTGTCTGTTTACCGTTCTCAATTAATGCGCTAGCTGGCGTATCGTCTCTAAAATAGTAGTAACCATAGCAACGGGAAACAAAACAAAGCTGAGCGGACTATAATACCTCCCGCTACCTCCCGTTCTAAAGTCGTAGCTATGGCCCGTCCTAATTACTGGAGGAGTGAACAACGTTTCCGTTGCATGAGAACCCAACGGGCGTGTAATGGTGGTTCCGGGTATTAGTCAGACCCTCAGGCGTAACCAGGCAAACAAATGTATGTTTTGTGGAAAACTTTATATTCGGATTGTAAAACGCATGAAAATATAAATTAATGGTCTTAATTTGGTCACCGTTGGTAAGTGACCGTGGTATAAGCGGGATAATGCCCTTCGAGGTGTCCATTATCAGGAATTAATGGACTTTGCGGAGGCAACCGTCCTCCGCTTCGCGTCGGACGGTTCACGCCTCCGCGTCGTCCATTAATTACTGATAATGGACACCTCGTCGGGCATTATCCCTTACATATATATATATACATATATATATATATATATATATATATATATTTATACCACGGTCTGCGGGAATACTCGATTCTGATTGGATGCAGGGTGTGCATTAACTCCTGATATACGGACACCTGGACAAGTAGTTCCGTCAAATTGTCTGTTTACCGTTCTCAATTAATGCGCTAGCTGGCGTATCGTCTCTAAAATAGTAGTAACCATAGCAACGGGAAACAAAACAAAGCTGAGCGGACTATAATACCTCCCGCTACCTCCCGTTCTAAAATCGTAGCTATGGCCCGTCCTAATTACTGGAGGAGTGAACAACGTTTCCGTTGCATGAGAACCCAACGGGCGTGTAATGGTGGTTCCGGGTATTAGTCAGACCCTCAGGCGTAACCAGGCAAACAAATGTATGTTTTGTGGAAAACTTTATATTCGGATTGTAAAATGCATGAAAATATAAATTAATGGTCTTAATTTGGTCACCGTTGGTAAGTGACCGTGGTATAAGCGGGATAATGCCCTTCGAGGTGTCCATTATCAGGAATTAATGGACTTAATGGACCACGCCTCCACGTCGTCCATTAATTCCTGATAATGGACACCTCGTCGGGCATTATCCCTTACATATATATTAGGGCTGTAGTCATTAACTTGATAATGCTCACGATTAATCTGGACACCTTAAAGGTATGATAGGTAATTTCTGCCTCTAGGAGAGTTGTCGTCCTCACCATTTCCAGTGAAAATCTAGCTGACTCGACTCATGCAGAAATCATGTTCACAGACTAGTTAATGTATTAATCTTTTATTGACTTAATGTTTTATCACGGTTATTTATGTTATGTAATTTCATTCTAATGCTATTGACGCACGTAACGTTAACTTGCTAACTAACAATAGGATGAGTCGACAATCCCAACAGCTATAGATATAGTTCTATGAGGTAGCCCAGTGCTGTTGTCAGTGCTAAAAATAATCAGACTGATAATAACTTTTTGAGGGAGTTGAATGTTGTTTGAACTTAATAACTTTACTGTCCACATTACATTGTGTTCTATAGAAAACAATGTATGGTGACATGGATGGATAATTGCTCGCAAGTAAATGGCACTCATGCTTTTAGTGAATGGAACGCATGCTTTAAGAATTAGCAGGGGCTGGATCTATCGCGTATCGCGCCCTCCTGAAATTTTGAAGTTCTGCGCTTCCACATCAAGGTAGAGCCAAACAGTAACTATAATACCTGCTAAAGAGTGCAGTTGTATGGGTGTAGTGTCACTGATTCTCTGCTCGATGATGGGTTAGAGGAGAGGAATGGGTGTACTTCAGCATAATCTACCAGGGTTTTCAATGTAATTTGCCACAATCATTTTATGTCTTTCAATTAAGGTATCTTAATGTTGGGCCATTCCCAGCAAATTTTGATATTGCAATTTAATTGATCAATCACAGCATATAATTTGATTAATAAGATACATTTTGTAATCAATTGACAGCCCTAAATAATCTACATACACTCACACACACACACATACAAACCAACACACTATCAATTCATGTTTTTTTAATTATCTTGAAAGGAATTGGTTCCGAAGACACCAAGCCATTTGTTATGTTCACTCACTGGGAAGATTATTGTGGACCCTGTTAAAACAAAGTATGATACAGACTACGAGCGAAGGGCCATCGAGGAATATCTTAAAACGTAGGTTTTTAATGTACTCAATTATGTTCCAATTAATGTAATAATGGTATGAAGGAATTTACTGATGTAGTACCCTGGTCAAATCTCTCTTGGTGGTCTATTTGGAAAGTCTCTACTTTGAACACAAATCAACTTCACCAGAGACAGAAACAAGCCTTTCTGTCTTCTCGAATGAGTTGTATTCCTGTGTACTCTCAAACTTAAAATATATATATCTTTCAGGGGAATGTTTGATCCACAAATGGGGAAAGACTACCCGCTCGGGTTGTCAGATCTCATACCAGATCCAGAAATGAAGAAGAGGGTAGCGTTTTTCCGACTTCATCAAATTGAATAACTATCTACTACTTTGGCTTCTTTGATCGGTAAACATTGATTCCTCCATGTGTTCCGGCATCATGGATTGTTTTTTACATTTGAAAGATCAAACAATAATCACTGTACATTCTTGTCAAAAGGGAAATGGCAAATACTTAATAATTTGTCTGCTTTCTCACTGTAGCAGGTTGTGTTAATGCATCACTGGGTTTGGAATGCAGTTAGCAGCGACAAACAACATATTTCCCAAACTTGAAGGAGACCATGCTGAACTCTGCTGAAAACCCCTATCAAGCCTATTTTTAGCTATTCATTAGAATTACAATTTTAACTTCGTCATAGGTTTTTTTAGACAGATCTGTTTTAAATAGACCAATGTTCCAAAAAGGAGCTATAGTTATATTTCCTAAACTCAGTTCGTACTCTCACCTGATGAGCAATAGTTCCAATCATTTGTATCACTGTTGATTTCATTTTATATTTTACGCCACTATATCATTCCACAAGAATTATTTGATTACATGAACATATTTAGAATGTGTGCTTGAAATATGCAGGAACCGCAATCATTTACTTATAGAATTTAGTCATCAGCTCATACGCCAAAGAAATAGATCTGGCCCATATGGAACCTGGTTGTAATATAAGCTTGTCGTTGATTTATTTTAGTACTGTTTGTGCAATTCAATGTTCTTTTATTTTAATAATGCTTAAACTCAAAGAACAGCATTTAATTTCTGAATGAATTGATCAGTTAATCAATCAGTTTTAAATCATGCTTGTTGTATGGAGGGTAAAAAAAACGATTTATCATATATTTTTATCACTGGGGCAGATCTTTATCCGTCACCTATATCTTATTAAGGCTAGTGCTTTTATAATAAATAACAGCCATGGGGAATAAATAGTTATTTTTTCTTGAAATATATAACCTTAATTACAGTATGTTTTGCAGTAAGTGATTGATAAATATGATTGGTTTAATCCAGAGTTCACATCATTAGTTGTGTGTTTTTATTGAATGGTAAGGGTTAGACTCCCAGTGAGACGGCATGATTAAACCCACATTCAAGTAAACTCTGTAATTTTATATGATTCAAACCATGCCAAATTGTTGCCATTTTATTTGCAATTGTATTTGAAACATGAAATTGGATTAAGCATTTCATGAGGAAAAAAAAAAAATACGGTGAACTATGTAACGTTAAATGTAAACCCTAATAAAGTCAAACTTTTGAAACAAAGATAATATGCTGCAGCTTCTACATGCAATGTCTTTTTGGTCCTTTAATTGTTGATGCATTTTAATTTATTATCGAAAGATTCCTTACTAATTGTATGAATAAATATCAGCAGTTTTTACTTTCCACTAGATAACGTGATGTCCTGTGTGCCATTTAATACAAATTCTGTATTCACTTTGAAATTAGCACAACTCAAATAGTGGAAGATGAATTTTTCCTGTGTACTATAAAAAGCCCCACAATCAGGTGGCTTTGCAGAGCTCTTCCTAGCATGGCAAGAGCAGGCGTGCATGCTGTGGACTCCTAGACCACAGAGCGACACGCGCCGAGTACCATTGGCAGATGGGTGTCCCAGTCTCGCTGGGCTGAGAGGTGACGATGGCCAGCTGCGGGCCCAAGGTGTGATGGAATCTTTGCACCAAACGGTCACTCTGAGGTGCATAAAATATGGCCATTTTGTAGAGTGACGGAGAGGAAGTAGCGATTACCCCTGTCTGAGCCACGGGAAACTGTTGGACCAGGGGGACATTTGCGTGCCATACAGGGGTCCCAGCAGTCCTCAATGTCCCTCCTGAACTGATCCCAGTAGATGCTCTGGCAGAGAAGGCGAAATGTGACTCAAAGTGCCACGACCCTGCTGCTCCATGCATGGCTTTAAGCACCACCTCCCACAGGCCACTGGGGACCATTGCTGCCGACTCCCCAGTCCTCTCACCCGTTGCTGGCTTCTTCCACGTCCACTGCAGCACACCCTCATACAGACATAGAGCCCTTACTAATGCCCCAGCCCCTTGGTCGTTGTGGAGAACACGGCCACCGCATCTCACTTTGGTCGCTGCTGTGCCTCTACCCACTGTTGGCTGCAGATCTGTGTCCTGCACCCGCTGCTGTCTCCACTATGCCACATCAACTGTCTGCAGCTCCGGGCAAATGAGCAGGTCTACCTATCGCACTGCTGCACAGTCCTCCACCGTCTCCTCCACACGCGCCTCTCTCTGCTGGGTCTCCCACCCGTCAGTGGCACACAGGCGGTGTGAGAGGGCGGCTGCATTGGTGTGGTGTGCCCCAGCCATGAGCTTCCCTCTGATGTGGAAAGCCTGGAGCTCCTCCAACCACCTGGCCCTCTGGCTCCCTGAATTTCATGAGCCACTGAAGAGCAGAGTTGTCAGTCCTCAATGTGATGGGCAGGCCATGCAGGTAGTACTTGAAGTGCCTAAATGCACCACTGACAAGAGCTCCCTGCGGGTAACAAAATGGCAACAATAAGCCTTGTTGAACACCCGGCTGAAGTATGCCACAAATCTCTCCCCCTCAGACCCCACCTGGGAAAACACACCTCCCACACCCATACTTTAGTCTGTCTCCAGGCTTTAGGCAAGGTGGGGTCGGCTGGGGAGAGCACCGGGGCTTCACCTAGGGCACGCTGAAGGCGGCTGAAGGCTGCTTGAGGTGGCAGGAGATGTGTCACGCCGGGGCGGTGTCACATGGGGAGAGGGGAGGCATTCTCTGCTGTTCTTACTGTCGGTGTGAGATGTCACTGAGGAGGCATGGCAGGGGTGTCAATGGGGAGAGTGTTGTTACACTGGGCTGCAACCATTTACTTTTGGTACTGAGACTTCAGTCATAAACTGTTTGGGAAGGTAAATCACATGCACAATCACAATCACACTTCATAAGACACGTTCATTAATAAACCATCAATGGTGGGGACGGCTTAGCTCAGGGGGTAGAGCGGGTTGACTTGTAACGGGAAGGTTGCTAGTCCGATCCCTGGCTCCTCCTAGCATGTCGAGTTGTCCCTGACCAAAACACCAAACCCTAACTGCTCCCATTGAGCTGGCTATTGCCTTGCATGGTTGACTCCATTGTTGGTATGTGAATGTGCACTTTGGAATTTGAGCAGAAATTGTTTCAAGACCGACACCCTA
The DNA here is from genome assembly GCF_026213295.1 of Gadus chalcogrammus. Taxonomy (NCBI): domain Eukaryota; kingdom Metazoa; phylum Chordata; class Actinopteri; order Gadiformes; family Gadidae; genus Gadus; species Gadus chalcogrammus. The sequence goes on from NW_026613524.1 coordinate 32,355, forward strand.
TCCCAACCACACATACATATCTGAGAAACAGACCTCCATTTAATAACAAAAAAAAGTTATGGGCAAAATGCACATTCACTTTTTTAATCTCACAAGGGAGTGGTGCGGGCTCCTTTTCATCTTTTGACCCCAGACATGAAAAATGTATCCACAGGCCAGTTGTGTTTATACGTCGTAAGGCACACATTTCCATCTCCATCCAACTGAAAATGGGAAACTGGAAGCCGTCTGCTTTTTTATCACTACTTTTTACTCCAGTTGAAGGCCTTTTCTCCCTTTTTCAAGATGGTTAGAAATGCTAAAATGCACACACGTTCCCTTGGGTCCTGGGAAGGACATCCTGAGAATTGGATGTCTAGTACTTTTTTTGGCCAATACAGGCTGGTTTTTTGACAAGGCCTGTGGCCGCAAAACCTAGTTGATCAGAACGTGGTGTTGAATGTATGTTTGTGTGATAGGAAGGTCCTACCACCCTGAAACTAGACAACCTTATTCCAGGGCAAGACTGGGCTCACTAGGCAATGTGTCGTCGGAGTGACGTCTTTTCTGTGTCATTATTGGACGTCAAATTTCGGTCCACTGAAGGGGTTGTTTTGTAAAGCCAGGCGACGTCTTCTAATCGACGTCTACCAAACATCGAATGTTGACGTCTGTGGGACCTCTGTGTAAACCTCTGCGGCTCTCTGAACCTCTGTGGACTTGTAGACCAAAGTTGTGAGCAGCTGAGAGAAATGGATCTCACTATCTTTTCCTTTTCTCTGATTTCACCTCCAATGTGTCAACAACCAAATCTGCCTTCTACCGGACCAAAATCAACTCCTCCGCCTCAAACCCCTGGAAACTGTTTTCCCTGTTCTCGTCCCTCCTCAACCCTCCCTCACCCCCACCTCCTTCCTGCCTCACTGCTGATGACTTTGTTACCTACTTTACCCAGAAAGTAAAGGACATTATCTCCTCTTTTATCCCTGCCTCCATCCTCCCTCTGCTTTACCCAATTTATCCCTCTCACCTCTGACGAGGTCAACAGAATAATAACTACTATCCATGCCACCACCTGCGCGCTTGTCCCTATCCCCTCCTCTCTCCCCCAGGATGTCTCATGCGACCTCCTGCCATTTCTCACCTAAATTATCAACTCCTCCCTCACTTCAAGCATTGTTCCAGCCTCTTTCAAGACTGCCAGAATAAAGCCTCTCCTCAAAAAACCAACTCTTAATACCACCGACATCCAGAACTACAGACCGGTATCTTTTCTTTCATTCCTCTCTAAAACACTGGAACGTGCCATTGCTAACCAACTGTCCTCCTATCTCTCATCTAATAACCTGCTTGACCCTCATCAGTCAGACTTCAAGAGGGCACATTCCACTGAGACGGCTCTCCTCGCGATGACTGTGTCCCTCCGTGCTGCCAGAGCTTCGTCCCTCTCTTGGGGTCTCATTCTCCTTGACCAGTCCGCAGCATTTGACACGGTGAACCACCAAATCCTCCTTGCCACTCTTGCTGAACTTGGCATTGCTGAATCAGCTCTTTCCTGGTTCACATCCTACCTGACGAACCGCACCCATCAAGTAACATGGAATGGCTCCTTGTCCAATCCTTGCACGCTTGAAACTGGTGTCCCTCAAGGTTCTGTACTGGGGCCTCTTCTGTTCTCCCTCTATACCAGATCTCTGGGCTCTGTAATTAAATCACACAGCTTTTCCCATCACTGCTATGCTGACGACACTCAGCTTTTTCTCTCTTTCCCCTCATCTGATAATGCCCTGATTGCAACATGCATATCGGAATGTCTGGCGGACGTCAGCACCTGGACAACTGCCCATCACCTGAGGCTTAACCTCAACAAAACCGAGCTCCTCCTAATCCCAGGGAAAGATAGCCCACACATGGACTTAATTGTCAGCGTTGAGAACATCACTGTATCTGCTTCTCCTACTGCCAGAAACCTTGGTGTGGTATTGGACAATCAGTTATGCTGCACCGCAAACATCACTGCGGTGGCCGATCCTGCAGATTTGCACTTTACAACATCCGCAGAATCCGGCCCTTCCTCACAAGGGAAACAGCTCAGCTTCTAGTCCAATCACTGGTCATCTCCCGCCTCGTCTACTTCAACTCACTCCTGAGTGGACTTCCTGCCTCTGCGATTTAACCCTTGCAGTGCATTCAGAATGCCTCGTGTTCAACCTACCGAAGTTCTCCCATGTGACTCCCCTCTTCCGGGACCTCCACTGGCTCCCTGTAGTAGCTCGCATTCAATTTAAAACGATGGTACTGGCATACAAGGCAGTCGATGGTACTTCCCCTGCCTACCTCCAAGCATTGGTAAAGCCACACACCCCATCTCGATCCCTCCGCTCAACTTTTCTCGGTTTTGGGACCTCAGTGGTGGAACGAGCTCCCTGCCGTTCTCAGGACCGCAGTGTCGCTCACTATTTTCCGAAAAAGACTCAAGACTCACCTGTTCAGAGTCCACCTCGACTCTGCATAGCCACCCTCCCCCTTCTGGCCACCATTTTACATTGTATTGTATTGCACTTAACCGTGTAGCAATGTTGTGTAGCAACATTGTATTGTGTTGTATTGTATTATAATACTTAACTGTGTAGCAACTGCAGTAGCTGCTATCATTACTGTAACACAGGGAATTGGTTAGCCTAGCGATTGTTTTACTTGCACTTGGTTCTATGAACATCCCTACAATACCGACAGCGATATATTGTTGGACTTCATATGACAAATGTACTTATTGTAAGCGTCTGCTAAATGCCCTAAATGTAAATGTAAAATGTGTAAGTGCTATTTATAGACCAAATGTGGTCGTTTGCAGACGTCTTTTCACTATCAAATTTGGACTGATTTTAGAGGTTTTTTTTATACCACCTCTATAATTTATTTATTTTATTTACATGTTTTTGTTTTTTTTGCCTTCTGAATAAATAGAAACTGCGATTTATTTAATTGCAGCGTCGGATAAATGAAATGGACCATTCATTGGCTCCCATTCACTCTCTTTCTCTCGCTCCCTTTCACTCGCCCCCTCTCGCTCGCATGCTTTCGACCCATCCATGAGCTGGTGAACACATGCACACATGTAGACTCCCCCTGTCCACATTTTTTGTGGACCGGTCGGGATTAGAACCAGCCACATTCCGGTTACTGGTCCAACTCCTTAACCAGTAGGCCACATGCCAGTGCACACCCAGAAAAACACACCACACAAAGAAATAAAAACACACACACACAGTCGCACACAGACACAAAAACAAAGAAGACATGCATAGGGCAATTATTTCCTGAACTTTTCCCACTAACTGCATTTCCAAAAAAATAAATATAAAATAAACCAGGAAACGTAAAATAACAACAAAAAATCGAACATACAAATATTACATCATGTATACATCTCCTGCACCTGTCATAGGCGTCCAAATGACGTCCAAAGATTTACCCAGTTCAAATGGTACAGAAAATATCTTGAAACATTATGCCCTCAGGCTCCTTCCAGGACACCTGGATGGCGCCGGGCGACGACGCCTGGACCCGCACCATTGTGGGGGCCCCGGGGAGCCCGTCGGCCCACAGCACGGTGAGGCGGGCGCTGGCCTGCGTGGAGCCGGCGCTGTTCTCGGCGATGCACTGGTAGACGGCGTCGTCGTCCTGGCTGATGCCGTAGATCAGGGGTGCCCAACCAGTCGATCGCGGTCTACCAGTAGATCGCCGACAGATCCCAAGTCGATCGCGAGGGGTGAAGAAAAAAAAAAAAAAAAAAAGATTTTTTTTTTTAATTTTTTTTTTTAATAAAATTAAATTAGCGCGGGACATATACGCGCGGTAGCGCATGTGCTGTTAACAGCAGTTGAAAGCCGTCAACAGTAGTTACACACTCCTAAACGTTGGCATGGCTGAGGGGAAACAAGCTAAGACCTACCATTTCCACTCCCCACGGACTTCAGTGGGGGAATGAAACCCCCACTGATTCACGATAACCCCCCCCCCCCCCCCCCCCCCCGTCAACAATTGTTCTCTACCCCCCCCCCCCCCCCCCCCCCCCGCTTGAAGGTAGGTTTGCTTGTAGATCTCGGGAGGTTGGCTACTTGAAAAGTAGATCTTGGGTCAAAAAAGGTTGGGCACCCCTGCCGTAGATGGTCAGCGTGCTGCGGGAGAGAGAGACACGGAGAGATCACAGCTACAGCCGGGCCTCTATCACAGCTACAGCCGGTCCTCTATCACAGCTACAGCCGGTCCTCTATCACAGCTACAGCCGGTCCTCTATCACAGCTACAGCCGGTCCTCTATCACAGCTACAGCCGGGCCTCTATCAAAGCTACAGCCGGTCCTCTATCACAGCTACAGCCGGTCCTCCATCACAGCTACAGCCGGTGTGTGTGTGTGTATTTATATGCGTATATATATATATGTGTATATGTATATGTGTATGTAGTGTGCTGTCTATGTGGACCTTCCTGTGTCTTGAATAAAGTTATAATAATAATAATATATTTGTTATAATGAATTAAAGATCAGATCACATACAGTCATTTGACGGCACTATCACGTAAATGGGTTAACTTGTGAATTTGTAATAATGGATTAAAGCTCACGAACTAGGAAGCTGACGCGCCGATATTGTTCAATAATTAATAATGAAGCAATAATATTAAACAGAGATTTTGTCCATAGCAGAGGACATGCCCTACGGAGAGCACACACACACACAAACACACACACACACGCGTGATAACCGTCTAATCATAATAATAATAACCGGAGATTCAATACATCTCGGAGGACACACACACACACACACACACACACACACACACACACACACACACACACACGTGATAACGTCTAATCATAATAATAATAACCGGAGATTCTGTCCATAGCAGAGGACATGCCTAGGCCTATGGAGAGCACACGTAATAACAGTCTAATCATAAACTGTAAAGAATTCAAGTCATGCATTGTTCACTTACATTTGACTCTTGATCAATTTGTAACTTATATAAGCAAGCAGCTGCAGCAGCGCCATTTTGCGAATGAGAACCATGTAGACTCAATCAATATATGTTCCCGGGGAGACGGAGCACTTCATTTCGTTTGTTTTTATAGTAACAATATTTGGCCAAAACATTACTAAGAAACGAAATAGTTCATCAATGAAAGGTGGGGTGGCCATTGGCCCAGCGGCCACATAGGTTCCAGCGCCTGTGTTATGTTGCAACGAATTGTTATTGTGTGGCCACAAATTATTATTTCGTGGGCACAAATTATTGATGTGTGGCTCGGGCTGATGAACATTAAATTGTAACGTAGTTTGAGAAGTAAAAGAAAGACAATGACAATCGTCATGTTGTACTTACCTCACGATCATTGTCAACCATAAAACTTTGTTTTCCCCAAGAATCCTGTCTTCTGCCTTTATGTTGGGTAGTCCAAAGGCTGCTGATTTTATGTTTGTTGGACACCGTAACAGTGTGTCACTATCTTATTGCCTGCATGAGAGATCAATGTTGTTATAAGCTGTTACGTCTTTCTTAGCGATCGCAGTTCAAGGCCGACTTGGGCTGTACCACTTCAGGAGGGGGCGCTCCCCTCTAGAGTTGTCCCCTCAAGACAAAATTGAATTGGTTGCGCCGTTGACTCCATATATGGACATTGGAATGCGGTTTTCCGTCGCTGCAATGCTGCCACTGTGGCTGCTGGTAAATCAACCAGAAAGAACTCTACGGCGTTAGTCTGAAGCCATGGCACACGAATATACATTAACTTGTATATTTGTAATAATTAATTGATCCTCACCAACTAGGAAGCTGACACACCGTTATTGTTCAATAATTAATAATGAAATAATAATATTAAACTGAGATTTTGTCCATAGCAGAGGACATGCCCTACGGAGAGCACACACACACACACACACACACACACACACACACACACACACACACACACACACACACACACACACACACACACACACACACACACACACACACACACACACACACACACACACAAAGACACACACACACACACACACACACACACGTGATAACTGTCTAATCATAAACTGTAAAGAATTCAAATCATGCACTAAATATTAAATTGTTTTAGAAATGTTTTAGAAATGTTTAGGGTTTTACAGTAACTTTTATTTATTAAATGAATTCATTAAATGAATGAATTAATTAATAAAAAGTGTGATTTCCTGAAAACTGTCTCTTCAATTAATTAATCATGAAAACATTAAGGCACGGGTCTGAAACTGCAGAAGAAAGAAAATCCTCCAAAATCAACTGTCTGACCAAAGGGTGTCAGAATGTGTGAATTTTAAAGGGCAAGTGGGAAAAAAAAAAAAGTCCACTTTTTTTCCCAGATTATCGTTCAGTGGCTCTGGGGGATCCTCTGTTGCGAATCTGGTGGGCCTGGAGTCAAAGGTCGCCGCGCGGCGGCCAACGAGACTTGTTTTTACAAAAAGTGCCGTAGTGCCCTATAGTGAAAATGACACTGTCTCCGTTTAATTAGGCATCGACGCTTTAAGGTAGGGGTCTGAAACTGCAGTATGTGTTATAGGACACCACAGGCAATCGCCTTGTAGAGTTTCCCAAGTGTCAAAGGTCAGCCGTGACCTTCGACGGCGCGACCTCCATGACAGTCTATTTCAGCATAATTCCTAAACGCTTTGAGCCGGCAGTCTGAAAACTGGGTGTGCGTATCAGGAGCTAAGGCTCATCCACGGTGAAGAGTTTCAGACCCGTGCGGTCTTCCCAAATGTCAAAGGTCAGCCGTACAAAATTGTAGACACTTTCTAATTGAGAGAAGTTCCCCGAATCGAGTGAGGCCTTAAAAGGTCACACGGGGTCAGGAATGCTTTTTTAGGCTGTGATGGAAAATCTACATGTTGTCACATTTTTGGTCTATGTATGAATTTAAGTTTTGTTGCTATTCTGTGTAATTTGATATAGGGCCTACGTTCTACTTCTTGTGGGTCACCTAAAGTGTAAACCGTCAAGGGTCGAGTGATGCATTTTGATTGCCTTCCCTTTCTTTATCTTTCGTGTGTTGTAAATCAGCTTTCAAGCAATGCTTTGATGTAATGGGCCTGTTACTCGACCCCCTGGCTAGCATCAACGAAGGAGGAGGGTTACATGGCACAGCCGCCGACCCCTCAAATGGCATCGGGGGGGGGCTTCAATAGAAAAGATTACCATCTGGTAAACAAAGGCTTTTGGGTTATTGGGGGACACACCTCCTCCAGAGCCCCCAAAGGGAATAAGATCTCATCGATTCAAACACTCGGTGGACTTTTGCAGCGTACCTTCAGAGAATGAAGTATCACGCAAAGAGAAGCTCCCATCTGAGGCCTCAGATTATTGTAATGTATGCCTGTTGTGTTGTTTGTTGATGCATGTTGTGATGTATCTTTGTTCGTACTTTTATTACAAATATATATGATCATTAATTGTCAACAGTATTGTGTGCTTTTTTGCATCTAAATATCTCATCTGCCTTAGACGCAAACTCTGATAGAGAAATTGCCGCGACAATTTGGGGGCTCGTCCGGAGTACCTAACCTGATGATCCCGTGAAAAATCCCTAGGTGTCTGCCAAGTCAGGTCTGAGGATTCGTTCTCAGTCCCAAAGCTCTACCTCGCCTCCAGGTGACTGTAACCAGACTAATGGGGTCGAGCCAAGGGTGTCTGTGGGGGATGGAGTAGGGGTATTCAGTACGGTATCCAAAGGAAAAAGAATTCGAGCAGGTGAAATCACAATACTGTTAAAGCTTCCAAATAAAATCCGTTACAGGAACGGTATATAAATGTTTCGGTAAACGTAAACTTATATCTGAACTTAGGCCTCGTTCAAGGAAACTCTGTTATAGGAACTGTCGTGGAAATATCAATCATAACTATAAATATACAATCACATACAAATTATATTAACCTTGTTTATATAATTATTACATTAGAAGAAACTGTATACGTTCTCCCTGTAACTTAAAACAAATCCCTTCCTCTCTTAAACTGAGAGAGGTTAAGTTAATTCGTATTCAAGTTCCCACTGGAACCAGTAAGTCTGGTTTTGTGACCAGGCCAATCGACTGACTTCTTTGTTGTGTAAACTATTTACAGCCACCATGTTTTGCAAACCTGCAGACATGTCCAATAACCACCCATTGTATTGCAAATTGACTTGGCCTTAGGTCACTCCCACTCCCTACCCACAATCAGGGGCGGACTGGCCATCGGGAATACCGGGGACATCCCCGGTGGGCCGATGGCCGAAAATATAAATCCAACGGCCCATCACTATTATGTACCGGCCCACGCCCATCATCGCATCAGCCCTACAATGGTTGAAACAGCGGCACAAGCGTAATTTTCTCCAAGAGCTATACCTATCTACTCGCACTGACTGCTTTTATACTGCTACTCGCAATCGGTCTTCACACTCATGGTGACTATTTTTCGATTTTTTTTTAAGTGTCTTTTAATATGTGCTTTACAGACTTCGGAAGTCCAAAGTAAGAAAAGATCTCCACCTTATTAATAAACACCTCTAAATTGGTTCTAACACAGCCGAAGTGTAGAGAATTTGGATTTGCATACATACACGCAACGCGGCACCCAGTTCTACGCATGCGCACAACCCATGAGGCCCAGCTCTTCGTTGCCTTCGTTGTTTTGGAGAGTGCGAGAGCATGCCGTCGGCACCAAAACGAAAAGGTGGAGCTAAAAAGCTAAGAGATAAAAAGAAAAAATGTCTGGAGAAAGGTGCCTCAAAACATTTAAAAATATCAAATTTCTTTGGAAAACCACCGACTGGTGACAGTGAAAAGGTAAGATGTGGCGTTGACGTTGCCAAATGTGAGCTTTCTATTCACAGATGAGGTAACGTTCCCTACAGCTAGCCTTGCATATATAGACCGTTATGATCTGGTAAAATAAGCAAGCTGGTGTTGTTGTCAACATCTAGATTATCTATTTTAACATGTTAGCCGTAGTCACTGGCTTACAATTGATGAGCAAGCTATCCATGATGGTAGTTGTAAATAGGACAATCTTATAATTTCTATTAACCTGTGACAAATAAGTTAACCAGCTAGTTTGTTATGCTAAAATCTAAAATTATAAATAATGTTTATATGTTATCTAGATTGTTAATATGTTATGTAGAGGCGTTGACTTGGCCAAGTATAGCATGCATTTCACAACATATTAAACAAAATTTTAATATGTTATCTAGATTGATGATTCAGCTGCTGGAAGCAGCAGCCAGGGGCATGAGAGCCAAGATAAGAGCCAGGGTACAACGTACACCGTAAGTAACACTTTAATATACCAAGTACAAAAATAGTGTATTTCAATTGAGCAGATGTATTAAGATAAAGTCAGATTAACGAGTTATTAACGACGCTGCAAACCCATTTTAACGACGTCAATGTTTTTCTCGCGAGATTAACGTTCCTTTTGGTCAACAGGCTTGTCTACTTTCTATTGGTAACCTAACTGTTAAGGTTCATTGTTTCTTAAATAAGAGGCCTGGCGATGTTCACAGCAAACTTGAAAAAATTAATTATTAAGCCATGGTTTGACTGCACTATAGGCTGAGTCTTTGTGAAATGTGCACTTTATAATTATATTTTGTAGCGCCCTGTTTGGCAATGTTGTTTTTCAATAAAATAAAACATTTGCATAAAGCAAGCCAATCCACTTTTCCATGTTGATAAGAGCATTACAATAATAGGGACATTCAAAAATTGCGATTAATTGTGTTTAAATATTTTAATAGTTTGACTAATTTCAAGTATATTTATCTAATACACATTGAGTGTACTAACCAATAGTGGAAAGTTAATTATAAAAAAGTATTCTTAGTACATTTAAATGTAATGTTCTTAAGTGTAGTTTGCTGATAGTGTTGTGTCAATGGTTTAACATACTAACATGATAAACCCTATTTACCACTCACGTAGGCTGAAGATGACAGTGATAGGGATATCAGCCAGGATGACAGAGAAAGTCAAGGCCAAGAGGATAGGGATAGCAGCCAGGATGACAGAGAAAGTCAATGCCAAGAGGATAGGGATAGCAGCCAGGATGACAGAGAAAGTCAAGGCCAAGAGGACAGGGATAGCAGCCATGATGATAGAGAAAGTCGAGGCCAAGATGACAGGGATGATCAAGGGCAAGAAGACACAGAAAGTGAAGGCAAAGATTTTGATTATTTCACCAGGCCGAAGTCAGACACATTTGACCACTTCTTCCGTTTTCACCCCCAGCAGAAGGCAGACAAGGCTGTAGTGCAGAGAGCTTTTTTTTGTAAAGACGGCACAAACAGAAAATGGCTTTCATACAGTCAAGAAAAAGAAGCCCTCTTCTGTTCCCTTTGTCTCGCCTTTGCTAATCACACAGAAAGCAGCACGTTCATCACTGGCATGTCCAACCTCACACACATACACCAGAGAGTTGAAGAGCATGAGAAGAGCCAACTACACAGAGGTTGCGCTGAGGCACACACACAGTGTGTGCTGGCAAGTGGCTCTCTTTTTTCTCTTATGAACCACATCGCTGTCTTCTTCAGAGAGTCCTACCAGAGGATGAACATCTGGGAAAAGGAGAGCAAAGACCCAAGACGCAGACGTCTCACCTCTATAGGAGAAACGCGCTGGTGGTCCAAAGATGCTGCTCTGACGAAGGTGTTTGGCTCTTTTGGAAAGCCAGACGGGGCCCTGTATTTTGATGTCCTTCACACCCTCTCAGCCATTCAAGATGGAGAGACCATCAATGCCACGGCGAGAGTAAATGCCCAGGGATACATCGGCCAGCTTCTAAAGTATGAAACTATACTAACAGCTCAGATCTTCCTGCGAATTTTCCAGGTCACTTCACCAGTTTCAAAATATCTTCAAACCAGTGGAATGGACATCCTGACAGCTCATCGGATGGTTGCGACTGCAGAAGCAGAGCTGAAAGAAATGACCAGAGATTTTCAGAGCATCAAGACCGCAGCCGACAAATTCATCCAGTGGGCCAACTATAAAATTGGGGAGGAGAGTGAGGAGACTGAGCTGGAGGTGGAGACCACTCTGCCACAGAAACGGGGAAGAAGGAAAAAATCGATGCCTGGAGAGAGGTCCCGAGATGAGGCTGTGACAGATGCCGAAGCATCATACAAGATTGAGGTTCACAATCGAATAATGGACACAGTCGCAGGAAGCATGCACCAACGTTTCCTCAAGAATGGCACTTTGTATGCTGATCTGGCACTTCTGGACCCAAAAAACTTCAGCCAGGTTATATCCTACGGCGAAAGTTTCCCAGAGGCAGCACTTCAAGAGTAAAGCAAATGTTTGCTGCCATTTGATGACAGAGCAACAGAGGCAGAGTTACAGAGCGAACTCAAAAGTCTGGCACGACAATGGGATAGGCTGAAGTCATCAGTATTTGATGAATACACAACAAAGACAACAGAACCCGGGCCAGAGGATGCTGAAGATGAGGCAGAGATAGTGTACAAAAAGTGCTCATCTTGCAAGGACTGTCCAATCTGTTGCTACCGAGTTCTGAAGCAGTACAACCTCCTGACAGATGCATACCACATCATAGGCCTTGCATACAGGTTCCTGCTTACCCTCTCTGTCACACAGGTAGCATGTGAGCGAAGCTTTTCAACCCTGAAATACATAAAAAACAGGCTCAGGAGCTCACTCTCTCAACAGCACCTGGAGGCTTTTATGTTGATGGCTACTCAAACAGATGTTTTGCAGATGCTGGACAGTGAGAAAGTCATTGACGGTGTTGCAGAAAAGAGTGAGCTGCTGCAAAAACTACTCATGTAGTGGGCTTATAATAAAACTGTTATAGTATGGAGTATACTGATATTGTTTTTTATATCTATATATATATATATATATTTATTTATAACTATATATATATATTTATTTATTTATGACCTTAAAGAACCTGGGCTGCTAGTTTAGGTTCTGTTATGTAACTTACTGTTTTGTTATGCACCTTCAGCACCCCTACACACACAAACAATCACACACCCAGCATGCAACACTACTGATACCACTGATGTTCACACCCCATCGTATGTTCTGTTCTGTTCATTTCTAATATATTGTTCATACAAATTCTACCCACTGATTTCAGTTTCTTTATTGTGTGGTCTTTCTCTGCTGACATTCATTCCTTAAGGCTTGGTAGTTATACTTGTATAACCATCTGATACTACACTGGAAAAAGCCTTCTGTTGAACCAATTAAAAAAAACATGGGTAATGGTTCACATCTATATTACATAACTTGAGCCAATGACAAATATATAGCTTGCCTCAAACAATATTTCCTATGTTCATAAAAACAAAATAATACAACTTGGCACCAAGTATAATTCTATTCTTTGAATGAAGTTAATACATTTAAATCGTATGTTAAATCCTAAACAAAAAAATATTGATTCACTCCAACAATTGGTTCTCATTTAAGAAATATCTATCAGAAATAATTTGGTTTATCCAATCAAAAAGATTACAATTTAATCAAACAATTGTTTCTCATTATTGTATACATCATCATCATTTTTTCCCGCTCGGCTCTCGCCGCTTCATGGCCTTGAGGCGCTTCTGTCTAGATTCGACATCACATCGTGACATCAGTCAGGGTTAGGTGCTTTGCCAAAGACACCTCTTTACACTGCTTGGTGAAGCCGGGGATAGAACCAACATCCTTCAGATTACCAGCCAACCCGCTCTACCACCTGAGCTACTGCCGCCACACAATATGCAATATATATTAACAATCTAAATGGCAGAGTTAGACCAACTCCAGACCTCCCTCCAGACACAGACAGACTGTCCTAGCTCACAGAACCAGTGAGTCACTGTTTTGAAAAAAAGTCGCCAAAGGGGTCTGAAAAGTAGCTAAATATAGCGACAAAATCGCTAAGTTGGCAACACTGCGGTTTGGTCCAGTAGTCGTAAGCGTCTTTGTATTTAATGCGCATGCGCAGGCTTGTACGTAACCTTGAAATTGTACATTTGTCTGAACAAATATTTCTAAATTGAGCTCCTAATCAAGTACACTGGAAAAAGTCTTCTGTTGAACCAAGTAAAAAAAATATGGGTAATGGTTCACATCTATATTACATAACTTGAGCCAATGACAAATATATAGCTTGCCTCAAACAATATTTCCTATGTTCATAAAAACAAAATAATACAACTTGGCACCAAGTATAATTCTATTCTTTGAATGAAGTTAATACATTTAAATCGTATGTTAAATCCTAAACAAAAAAATATTGATTCACTCCAACAATTGGTTCTCATTTAAGAAATATCTATCAGAAATAATTTGGTTTATCCAATCAAAAAGATTACAATTTAATCAAACAATTGTTTCTCATTATTGTATACATCATCATCATCATCATTTTTTCCCGCTCGGCTCTCGCCGCTTCATGGCCTTGAGGAGCTTCTGTCTGGATTCGACATCACATCGCGAAATCAGTCAGGGTTAGGTGCTTTGCCAAAGACACCTCGATACACTGCTTGGTGAAGCCGTGGATTGAACCAACAACCTTCAGATTACCAGCCAACCCGCTCTACCACCTGAGCTACTGCCGCCAGTGGGTCATCATCACTCTGGTCAAGCGTAGTGCTTTCACCTCAAAAAGTCGCCAAAAGTCACCAATAGCAGCTGAAAAAGAAGCTAGATTTGTCGCTTGTCGCTGTTTTGAAAAAAAGTCGCCAAAGGGGTCTGAAAAGTAGCTAAATATAGCGACAAAATCGCTAAGTTGGCAACACTGCGGTTTGGTCCAGTAGTCGTAAGCGTCTTTGTATTTAATGCGCATGCGCAGGCTTGTACGTAACCTTGAAATTGTACATTTGTCTGAACAAATATTTCTAAATTGAGCTCCTAATCAAGTACACTGGAAAAAGTCTTCTGTTGAACCAAGTAAAAAAAATATGGGTAATGGTTCACATCTATATTACATAACTTGAGCCAATGACAAATATATAGCTTGCCTCAAACAATATTTCCTATGTTCATAAAAACAAAATAATACAACTTGGCACCAAGTATAATTCTATTCTTTCAATGAAGTTAATACATTTAAATCGTATGTTAAATCCTAAACAAAAAAATATTGATTCACTCCAACAATTGGTTCTCATTTAAGAAATATCTATCAGAAATAATTTGGTTTATCCAATCAAAAAGATTACAATTTAATCAAACAATTGTTTCTCATTATTGTATACATCATCATCATCATCATTTTTTCCCGCTCGGCTCTCGCCGCTTCATGGCCTTGAGGAGCTTCTGTCTGGATTCGACATCACATCGCGAAATCAGTCAGGGTTAGGTGCTTTGCCAAAGACACCTCGATACACTGCTTGGTGAAGCCGTGGATTGAACCAACAACCTTCAGATTACCAGCCAACCCGCTCTACCACCTGAGCTACTGCCGCCAGTGGGTCATCATCACTCTGGTCAAGCGTAGTGCTTTCACCTCAAAAAGTCGCCAAAAGTCACCAATAGCAGCTGAAAAAGAAGCTAGATTTGTCGCTTGTCGCTGTTTTGAAAAAAAGTCGCCAAAGGGGTCTGAAAAGTAGCTAAATATAGCGACAAAATCGCTAAGTTGGCAACACTGCGGTTTGGTCCAGTAGTCGTAAGCGTCTTTGTATTTAATGCGCATGCGCAGGCTTGTACGTAACCTTGACATTTTACATTTGTCAAAATAGATATTTCTTAATTGAACTCCTAACTAAAAATATCTATATTTCACAGTATTTTGAAGTAAAAAAAAGTTATTTTAAAAATAAAACAAAAAATGTTTACTTGAATTGAATTACAAAATAATAATCAGATGAAGTGCGGCATAAATCCCTTTTTCCAGTGTATAACAGTGTTTTAGGAAGAAAACAAAAAAAATTATTTGGATTGAATGACAAAATTATTAATCAGTTGAATACACAACCTTAAAATTTTACATTTGTCAAAATGGATATTTCTTAATTGAGCTCCTAATTAAAAATATCTATATTTCACAGTATTTTGAAATAAAAAAAAGTTATTTTAAAAATAAAACAAAAAATGTTTATTTGAATTGAATTACAAAATAATAATCAGATGAAGTACGGCTTAAAACCCTTTTTCCAGTGTAGCAAAGAGTTAAGCATATTCATCTAGCAAACTATACCTACCTTGGAGTGTTACAATAGCCAATAATCATTTTATTCCATGTGTCCATCCAGGCAAATTGGTGGATCCAAATGTTATTAAAAAACAAACATACATATATGATGTAATTTCTTTGTAATCATCCAAAATAATGTTAAGTGTATGGGTATTTTTCCCAGAAGGCCACTGACTGTTCGATACGCGCGATCCATTGAGTGGGCAACGCGGCTACTTAGTGGGCCGCGCGCCGTGTATTGAGTGGGCCGGTCTGACAGAAACTCCCGGGCCACTTTTTTCCCCCAGTCCGCCCCTGCCCACAATGGAAACGTTCCCTATAAGAATGTTGTTAACCTATTGTTTCATCGAATGTGTTCTTGGTAAACTTTGCTGCCAGTACTTTTCCCATGATCATGCTTTAAGTTTAAATCAAATATTTCGCTGTCCGACGTGTCCGTGAGAGAACTTTCTCTTCATCAAATGGCGTTGTCGGCAGGATCCCTATATGAGATCATCAGACTGGTAAGTTATGTTTCTTTTAAATGACTATCTTGCCATTCTGACCCTCTGACGGGATCCGGAATTTGGAAAATAGATAAACACATGTGATTAGGATCTGACCTGGACCTTTGGAGGCGATTAGCACTAAAACAACTATTCAGCTAAAGAGGGGATAAGTGGACATAGTAGCCTGCCTTTGGTATGATGAAAGTAAATTAGTGGTTTATTTTATATAAGGGTTAAGATAACGCCCTCGGGAAGATCGATCTAAAAGCATGAGGTTTCATTTAAATTCTTATTTAGGCGGAGGCTCTGTCAGATATTTTTTGCTAAAATATCCAAGAATTAGGAATCCCTACGAATTGATAATCCGTACTACGTAGGCATCAATGATTGGCCAGTAGTAGACTGTTACTACGAATGGAAAGCTTGTGCCGTGCGAATCGTTAGCAAGATTTCGCTCTGCAGATTAACTCTTGTTATGTGACGAATGCAGGAATGTTGGCGGAGAACGTTTTGATTACTCTCAGTAAGGGTAACAACCCTCCAAAGAACTACGTACATTACAAGAGTTACGTTGGTGTGTTACAAATGAATGTGCATCCCAAGTAGAACCCATTCAGTAAGCCCAGTAATAAAACAGTTTGGGACCCCACATACGGCCAACCAGTGAATGCATTTGCTTGGACCTCAGATGAATGGGTAATGTACGTCCCTCGGAAGTTATGCAATTCTGACCTCGGACCTTTGAACGTTTCTGTACTGACAGACCTTTCACTGGTATGATGAATAGATAGAGATCTATTTCAAATAGGGCTGATAATTGCACCCACGGGAAGAAGTTATTTAATTTTGACCCGGACCTTTGCACCGTTTCTGCACTGACAGAAACGGTTCAAAGGTATGATGAATAGACAGAGATTCTATTTCAAATAGGGCTGATGATTGCACCCGCGGGAAAACCAAGTAGGATGAATTGAGTGGCCTCATGTTGTTTGAACCTGAATGAAATGTACATAAAATAGAGGAGCCTCCCAACCTAAAGACACCAACGACGGCGAAAAATTTGATTTAACCACTGTTCAACTTTTCTTGTCATGTTACTAAACTTATCTTTTTTCAGAAAAGTGGACGAGTGGTAAAACTAAATATAATAGAAAAATAACGTCCGGCCTTTACGGACGCAAACAGTGCCAGCAGGTAAGTATGGCACTGAAACAACTGAGGGAATAGGCCCCCCTCGGTTGTGAAAAGAAAAAATACATAAAGAACATCGTTGTGTCTCATCCCAATTGTTATGTTATGTATTTTTCGCGCCGTATTTCTATCCTTTCTTTCCATGCTTTGCTTTCATGTTGTCTACAACCTCTTGTAGACCCTTCTTCTTTCCACAGCGCTGGAGAAGCAGTTTTACGCCGTCCCGAAATTCGAAATGTATTTGAATGCGATTGTAATAGATTTACTGCTGAGTTGTATTAATATGATCTGAGAGATCGTATAGATTTTTTTTTCAGATAAATAGCAATGCCCAAGGAACGAATGCCCGAAAAACGTAGCAGTTCAAGACACTGATCGAGAGCCAGAGGACAATTCAACTCCACAAAAGTTTATTCTTCAAACAGGTTTGATTGATAAACCACAAGTGAGTACCCTGAAACTAACATAGAAATAAATAAATCGGGCTCCTTTGAGACATTGACTTTACTCTGATTTACAAATTTGTACAAAATATATTAATATCATTCAGTTAGATAACATTTCTTTGTTTCTTTATCAAACAGATCTGTGGTCTCCATTTACGTTGAGTTCCACATGTTTTAAAATTATTAAATAACATTAACATAGCCTACTTTTAGCATTAAAGAATTCATGACGTAAAACTATAACAAAAGTGATTGTATTTTGTTTCGTATCCCTATCTGTTGTATCAGCTGTGTGTGTATTCCTTTATTTGTATTAATTTGTTTGTGTTTTCTTTCCAAAAGAACGTCTGAATCCCACAATCATAAAGAGTAAAATGGACGCCCATTCATCAAAACGGGACGCTAAGGTGACAATAACGGTATCTAAGCAAATTAAAAAAGAGCGGACCTGGTAAGAACCCGCTATAAAAAAAATAATAAAAAAAACGATCCTATAGTGCCACCAAGATCCCCCGCAGATATAGTCTTGAGAGAAGAAGGCATATACTCGGTCTTTCCATTTACTTATGATGTGTACGAATGGACAGATGGCTGTTGGCCAATAGGTGGTTCTTTTGATTCTTGCAAACTACAAGAATTAAAAGAAACAATAACGTCTGGACCAGATCCGAATTGGGATTTTAATTACACACAGAATTGTTTAGATGCATGGATTCGCACGGCAAAACGACACCCAATACCGAAACCAGTTAAACAAGAAGTAACTCCAGAAATCGCGTCTAACATTTTCAAAATAACGATGCAAATCAACCCAGATTGGACAGAAGTGTATAGAACAACTCTGTTGAACAAAACAGCAACTAGTAATGCAGAACATGTTGATAAATTAATGACTGAAATAGAGTTAACAGCCGCAGAAGTAGACGCTATTAAAACAGCCCAAAACAACATAAAAGACAAAACCGCCCTCGCTACACTTTGTGTATGGAGCCAACGTCAACTCGTTAAAGAACCCTCCAGATGTTTTTACTGCAAAAAGATAGGTCATCGGGAGAAATATTGCAGAAAGAAACACAGAGACGAGGCCAAACCGTCGGCCCCGCCCATGGAACCAGTCAGCGCCCCCCACACCATGAAGAACCCGCTCCAATGCCCAGGTGAGTATAATCATTACTAGGACTCCTTGGAGAAGGAAACAAGGATCCAGGCAACGCTTCTTCAACTGTCTTCCACCCCCACCGAAAATCCAAAATGCTCCGTGCAGATGGCAAGGACCAACCCAGGTGTTACTGACCACGAGGACTGCAGTCAAACTCCAAGGAAAACCAGAATTGATCCATGCAAGCCGATGCCGCCCAGCACCTCCAGAAGAGGAAAGCACCAACGCCTCGAATGGACCACCTCTACCGTGATCTGCATAATACTCCTGATGAGCCCAGCAGACCAATGCAACGCAACCACCAGCAACAACGACCAACTCCCGACCAGAGCGGAACCCCAGCTCACCACATCATCACACAACCAGTTTGCAAGCCTACTTGCTGCAGCTCAAGAATGGGCCCCTTACTCCAATGAAGAGTTACCAAATGGAAAATGAGTGACCTAACATGCCAGACATAAATTTTACTAATGTACATATTGATCATTTACTTTTACTAATTTCTTTGAATTTGCAATTTTACTAATGTACATATTGAATACTTTATTAATGATTGTTTTTTTTACTAATTTCTTTGAATTTGCAATTTTACTAATGTACATATTGATTACTTTATTAATGATTGTTTTTTACTAATTTCTTTGAATTTTGTTCCTATTATTCTGTGTTTTAAATTGTTTCACCATCATTTGTAATCCTGTGCCATAATATACCACCTGTAATAAGTGTTGATCTTATGATCAAAAAGGGAGGAACTGTCGTGGAAATATCAATCATAACTATAAATATACAATCACATACAAATTATATTAACCTTGTTTATATAATTATTACATTAGAAGAAACTGTATACGTTCTCCCTGTAACTTAAAACAAATCCCTTCCTCTCTTAAACTGAGAGAGGTTAAGTTAATTCGTATTCAAGTTCCCACTGGAACCAGTAAGTCTGGTTTTGTGACCAGGCCAATCGACTGACTTCTTTGTTGTGTAAACTATTTACAGCCACCATGTTTTGCAAACCTGCAGACATGTCCAATAACCACCCATTGTATTGCAAATTGACTTGGCCTTAGGTCACTCCCACTCCCTACCCACAATGGAAACGTTCCCTATAAGAATGTTGTTAACCTATTGTTTCATCGAATGTGTTCTTGGTAAACTTTGCTGCCAGTACTTTTCCCATGATCATGCTTTAAGATTAAATCAAATATTTCGCTGTCCGACGTGTCCGTGAGAGAACTTTCTCTTCATCAGGAACATACGGTAAAGCTCCGGTTCCGTCGATATATATAGGAAGTTATATAGGTAACAGAAAGGGCAGCTAGAGTCTGTCGGGGGAACGGGAAAAAGGGAAATCCGTTGCGGTTGGTGTTTTATATATATATATATAAATAATAATAATAGGCATTCATTAATAAATATATGTATATGTGTGTAGTAACAAGGAGGTTTCGGGGATATTAAATAATTTGTCAAATAATAACTAATAGTGTAAAAGGATCTAAAACATGGGTAACAGATCGGGAAAAACTGAGATAACGGGGCCTGCAAAGGTTATTTTGGAGAAGCATGGTGAATCGGCTCTGGAGGGTTTAAAATATTGGTGCAAACTGGGCTTTCCTGAAATGGGGAGTTTTAGCTTAAAACGATTACAGGAGTTAGAGAGACGGTTGTTGGAGTCAGAAATGAAAAAGAAAAGTTCCAAACTATGTTGGTGTGCATTTTATTTGTGGGAAAGAGAGGGCCAGGATAGAAAAAAAAATCAGCCAGGGACAGAGAGCGTAGAGAGTGTAGGGATTTTTAATCTCAATGTCACCCGAGATATAGACCCGGACCTGGACTGCACCGGCGGACCGCGTGCGAATCCCCCTTCTCATCCACCGTATGACAACGCCCCTGAAGCCGCCTCATCGGACAATCTCTACCCTGACCTCGAAGAAGAGGAGAAAGCCCCCGCTCGCAGCGCGAGAGAAGATAGGCCTGCAACTCGTAGCCAGGGGAAAGCTCAAAGCAGGCGACGGCCACACCGACCAAGCGGGAACCCGTCGCCAGCCGCTTGAGGAACCAGGGAATGGCGTTCTCCCCAACTCCTCAACATGGGGACGTGATGGATGGACAATTCCCCATGATCGAAGTACTGAACCCCCAGGATGGCAGTCCAGCATACGTTTTCCGTGCATGGAGACCCAGTGACATTAAGGACATAGCGGAATGGCTCCCAGACCCATCTGTAGTGGGGGGGGCTGCCTTCGCCACAGCCCTTCAAGAGTTGGTCCAACTCTGTACATACAGACTGACCCTAAGGTGGGGTCGGATCCAAGGCGACATGCCCGGGAGGGACGAAGCGGATTTAATGTTCAATTGGGATCAAGGGTCCGTGTACCGCCGGCTGGTAGAGGGACTGTGTGTACGGGCCAGGGGGGCGTTCCCCATGGTTAGAGATTGGACCGCTATTCGAAAGATCAAACAAATAGAAGGCGAGACGGTGGCTGACTTGATGGGCCGCGTTGAAAAGGTGTTCAAGATCCATGGGGGAGTGCCTGTACCAACCGACCGGGTGGTTCAGACTCTGTACGAAGAAAATCTCACCGTGGCCTTCCTGGATGCGTTGGCCGACAAAATATCGGAATTCATAGAGACTGTCGTTTCAGCTCTCTGGTGCTCCCTGCTGGCAGTATCACTATACTGTCCTCATGTTTCACAAAAATAGTTTTGAGAGACGTTGTCAGTCTTTGTATGTTGCTTAAATCCTCCAAAGCGGTTGGCAGTAAACATCAGGTCACGGTAGGTCACGGTAGGCCACGGAGGCAATGAGCTCGAGTTGAAAAAGAAAAAGCTTACAGCACCTGGTATTCCCAGGCGGTCTCCCATCCAAGTACTAACCAGGCCCGACCCTGCTTAGCTTCCGAGATCAGACGAGATCGGGCGTGTTCAGGGTGGTATGGCCGTAAGCAATTAGTGCAGGCGCAAAACCAGGTTTTATACAGTAGCACATAAGGAGTGAGAAAGCTGCTGAGGCTCGACGTTAAACTTTTACAAAAACAATCATTAGTTAGATATAAACGGCAGTAATTGATTCAGTAGGACTCCTTATCCATGTAAACGATCATTGTGACATCTGAATTCATTAATTGTCTGAAATACACTGCGTGTGCGTGTGATGTTAAATGTTTGAACCAAGGTTAACGGTTAAAGTGTCAGAGAATGGGTGGTGATTTTTGGACGTCCTCCCATGATCTGAAGTGAGCGTGCGTGTTTGTGTTGGTGAAAGTTTAAGAAATGTACAACTGTCGTTTCAGCTCTCTGGTGCTCCCTGCTGGCAGTATCACTATACTGTCCTCATGTTTCACAAAAATAGTTTTGAGAGACGTTGTCAGTCTTTGTATGTTGCTTAAATCCTCCAAAGCGGTTGGCAGTAAACATCAGGTCACGGTAGGCCACGGAGGCAATGAGCTCGAGTTGAAAAAGAAAATGCTTACAGCACCTGGTAATCCCAGGCGGTCTCCCATCCAAGTACTAACCACCCTGAACATGCCCGATCTCGTCTGATCTCGGAAGCTAAGTAGGGTCGGGCCTGGTTAGTACTTGGATGGGAGACCGCCTGGGAATACCAGGTGCTGTATGCTTTTTCTTTTTCAACTCGAGCTCATTGACTCCGTGGCCTACCGTGGCGTACCGTGACCTGATGTTTACTGCCAACCGCTTTGGAGGATTTAAGCAACATACAAAAACTGACAACGTCTCTCAAAACTATTTTTGTGAAACATGAGGACAGTATAGTGATACTGCCAGCAGGGAGCACCAGAGAGCTGAACCGACAGTTGTACATTTCTTAAACTTTCACCAACACAAACACGCACGCTCACTTCAGATCATGGGAGGACGTCAAAAAATCACCACCCATTCTCTGACACTTTAACCGTTAACCTTGGTTCAAACATTTAACATCACACGCACACGCAGTGTATTTCAGATAATTAATGAATTCAGATGTCACAATGATCGTTTACATGGATAAGGAGTCCTACTGAATCAATTACTGCCGTTTATATCTAACTAATGATTGTTTTTGTAAGAGTGTAACGTCGAGCCTCAGCAGCTTTCTCACTCCTTATGTGCTACTGTATAAAACCTGGTTTTGCGCCTGCACTAATTGCTTACGGCCATACCACCCTGAACACGCCCGATCTCGTCTGATCTCGGAAGCTAAGCCGGGTCGGGCCTGGTTAGTACTTGGTTGGGAGACCGCCTGGGAATACCAGGTGCTGTACGCTTTTTCTTTTTCAACTCGAGCTCATTGCCTCCGTGGCCTACCGTGGCGTACCGTGACCTGATGTTTACTGCCAACCGCTTTGGAGGATTTAAGCAACATATAAAAACTGACAACGTCTCTCAAAACTATTTTTGTGAAACATGAGGACAGTATAGTGATACTGCCAGCAGGGAGCACCAGAGAGCTGAACCGACAGTTGTACATTTCTTAAACTTTCACCAACACAAACACGCACGCTCACTTCAGATCATGGGAGGACGTCAAAAAATCACCACCCATTCTCTGACACTTTAACCGTTAACCTTGGTTCAAACATTTAACATCACACGCACACGCAGTGTATTTCAGATAATTAATGAATTCAGATGTCACAATGATCGTTTACATGGATAAGGAGTCCTACTGAATCAATTACTGCCGTTTATATCTAACTAATGATTGTTTTTGTAAAAGTGTAACGTCGAGCCTCAGCAGCTTTCTCACTCCTTATGTGCTACTGTATAAAACCTGGTTTTGCGCCTACATTAATTGCTTACGGCCGTACCACCCTGAACACGCCCGAGCTCGTCTGATCTCGGAAGCTAAGCAGGGTCGGGCCTGGTTAGTACTTGGATGGGAGACCGCCTGGGAATACCAGGTGCTGTAAGCTTTTTCTTTTTCAACTCGAGCTCATTGCCTCCGTGGCGTACCGTGACCTGATGTTTACTGCCAACCGCTTTGGAGGATTTAAGCAACATACAAAAACTGACAACGTCTCTCAAAACTGTTTTTGTGAAACATGAGGACAGTATAGTGATACTGCCAGCAGGGAGCACCAGAGAGCTGAACCGACAGCTGTACATTTCTTAAACTTTCACCTACACAAACACGCACGCTCACTTCAGATCATGGGAGGACGTCAAAAAATCACCACCCATTCTCTGACACTTTAACCGTTAACCTTGGTTCAAACATTTAACATCACACGCACATGCAGTGTATTTCAGATAGTTAATGAATTCAGATGTCACAATGATCGTTTACATGGATAAGGAGTCCTACTGAATCAATTACTGCCGTTTATATCTAACTAATGATTGTTTTTGTAAAAGTGTAACGTCGAGCCTCAGCAGGTTTCTCACTCCTTATGTGCTACTGTATAAAACCTGGTTTTGCGCCAGCACTATTTGCTTACGGCCATACCACCCTGAACACGCCCATTGAGGAAGTGATACGCCCATTGAGGAAGTGTTTGGTGTGCTTGAGTGGTGAGAGGAGGACGGTGTTGGAGCGAGGATTCTTTTGGTGGTAAATCAATTTATAGATATTTTTTTGGTTAGTTTTGCGTCTAGTCGTTTATTCCCCCGACAGCTTGCTGTTTGGGGGAGTATTAGTATACTTTAGTTCGGGTTTTTTTCGATGTCTCACGCGGTTTCGAAAACTCGAATGGAAGACGGCATGGAACGGAACACGGCTCCTGCTGCGGTGACGGATGGTGGTTGTGTGGCGAAGAGGACATCGGAGGACGTACTAGGCGGGAGACCGGTGACTGCGGAGAGAGCAACAAGAGAGAAGGAGGACAAGGTTGCGGATGGTGGCCCGAGCTACTGCAGGGAGTTGTCTGTGGCTGTGGAGCTTGTGGGAGAGGAGAAAATCCCGATGATGGAGATGCTAAGGGCGATGCAGAGTGTATGTGGATTGGTCTTGGGATGTCGCTACCTCTCATTGAACCAATATGAAGTAACGATGAATCACCCCAACGGGAAGAGGCGATTGTTGGATGGTTTTAGGATAAGGGGGACCAGCGTCGTCGCAAAAGACTTGACTGCAGATGAGATGGTGGTGTCCTTTATGAGTCTACCAGTGTACATTACGGATGAGGAGATTCTGAAGAAGCTTGCGGACTGGGGTGTGGAGGCAGTTTCGCCGATTGCAAGGAGGAAGTGGCCTGGGATGACCATATGTGAGGGTACACGGTTTGTTAAGGTGAAGTTTAACAAGGAAGTACGGTCCTTGCCTTGGTCCACACGTTTTGACACTGAAAAGGGTGCTGAATATTTCCGAGTCATCCATGACAGACAATTAAAGGTGTGTAGATTGTGCATCCAGCCTGGACATATAGTGAGGGACTGTCCTGACTTCCTCTGTCGGAAGTGCGGGAAGCAGGGACACTATGCAAGGGAGTGTGTGGCTGTGATTAAATGCAGAGAGTGTGGTAATAGAAAGGGAAATTGTGTGTGTAAGGAGGAGCAGGTGGGAGGGGGTGCCCTCTCAGTTGACCCAGACTCAAGGGCTGTATCGTTGGAGAGTGAGGAAAGTGGAGGGGAAGAGAGTGCGGAAGAGGAGATGGAGCACGGGGAGCTGTCTGACGGGGAGACAGTCTTGGACAGTCAGCTACAGGTTGTGCTGAAGGACCCGGGTGTGGGGGGCATGGGGTTGCCCGGGGGGCAAAGCTCTCAAGGAGAGCTTTCCTCTCTACCGGCATCTGGGCACCCTACACCAGCGGAGGGCGTAGCCAAGGTGCCGCGGGGGTCTGGACAGTTGGGGAACGAGGCGGGACATGGCACGGGGGCTAGCCTAGAAGTGGATTTGGTTGTGTCAATGGCCCCGGCATCAGGGGGAGATGGGGGCACAGGGTTGGGGGGGGGCAGGAGCTCTCAAGCGGGGCTCCTCTCTTTACAGGCGCCCGGGTGGCCTACAGTAGAGGAAGATGCAGCCTGGGGGTCTTGTGCTGTGACTATTGAGGCTACAGCCGACGCATCTCATTGGCGTGGTATGGCGCCTATAATTTCCCCCCCCACACTGGCTGATGGAAGGGAGAGGGAGAATAAGTCTGGGAATGAGGCGTTGGGTGTTTGTAGGGAGAGGGCGCCCAGGGTCAGACGCAGGAGAGGGGTTGATTCCGATGAGGAACAGAGGAACTTGAAAAAGAAAGGGGTACGTAAAAAAAAAAAAGAAGATTTTAACAGTAATACCCACTCTGTGTCTTTTGATTTCAATGGTCACACTCACATCAATTAATATCAACGGTCTTAACAATATGGCGAAGTTTGATGAGGTGTTAATCAATTTTAAATCCGATATTTTAGTGCTGCAGGAAACAAACTGGACACAGGCTAAAATGCCAGAAATCAAGGAGAAATGGAGGGGACTGTTATTCGTCAATTGTGGGACGGCAAGATCGTGTGGTGTGGCAATACTTGTAAAGGAGGATGTGGTTGGGAATGTGAAGGAGGTTCTGAATGATGGGAAGGGGAGGATTTTCACAAGTATTTTGTTAGGAACAGCACTTTAGTTATGGTAACGGAATCAGGGACGTTAGGATTTAGTGTGTAGTGTGGGCATTGTTTTTCCTGCTTGTTAAGACCTGGCAGACCACTCCGACGCAAATGTTTGTTGTGTATGATTAGGGTTAACCTCTCTATATGATTGTTGCGTACATTTGTGATCATCAACTGTCTGTATGTCTTCTGTGTGTCATACTGTGTTTGGTTATGACCGTAAAAGATTGTAAATTACTGTAAATACGGAATTTTAATTGTAAACTATATTTTTTGATAATAAAAAAATATATATATATAAAAAAAAAAAACACGCCCGATCTCGTCTGATCTCGGAAGCTAAGCAGGGTCGGGCCTGGTTAGTACTTGGATGGGAGACCGCCTGGGAATACCAGGTGCTGTAAGCTTTTTCTTTTTCAACTCGAGCTCATTGCCTCCGTGGCCTACCGTGACCTGATGTTTACTGCCAACCGCTTTGGAGGATTTAAGCAACATACAAAGACTGACAACGTCTCTCAAAACTATTTTTGTGAAACACGAGGACAGTATAGTGATACTGCCAGCAGGGAGCACCAGAGAGCTGAAACGACAGTTGTACATTTCTTAAACTTTCACCAACACAAACACGCACGCTCACTTCAGATCATGGGAGGACGTCAAAAAATCACCACCCATTCTCTGACCCTTTAACCGTTAACCTTGGTTCAAACATTTAACATCACACGCACACGCAGTGTATTTCAGATAATTAATGAATTCAGATGTCACAATGATCGTTTACTTGGATAAGGAGTCCTACTGAATCAATTACTGCCGTTTATATCTAACTAATGATTGTTTTTGTAAAAGTGTAACGTCGAGCCTCAGCAGGTTTCTCACTCCTTATGTGCTACTGTATAAAACCTGGTTTTGCGCCAGCACTAATGGCTTACGGCCATACCACCCTGACGCCCCCTACAGTGTCGGAGTACGTAGTGTTTTTTTGGACAGCCGCATGGTAAATTGTTTGTTCTGGTGGAGAGAATTTTGGAGTGTTGCTATCTGGTCTAACAACCCAGTTATTTTGTGTTTTTTTTCGTCCCCCGCAGTCATAGACTGTTGGGGGATCGCCCTGAGTTATTATATATATACTTTTCCGTTGGCTCTTTTTCGTTGGTTTTTCCTTATTTTATTTTTTATTATTTATGGCTTTGGTTATTTTTTCCCTGAATGCGAACGTTATGAGAACTGAATATAAAAGAAATGCCATATTGGAAAGAGTTGCGAGCTAGTGGAGTTCTGGGGAAAAATCAAGGGGCTGCTGGGAGGGTGCAGTGTGGGAGACTGCTGGGTGGAACGGGGGTGGGAATTGTCTGTACTCTTGGGAGTGAGTAGGAAATATAGAAATTGGAAAATGATCAATATGATCTTTGGATTCGCAAGGAGGGCGATTTTTAACAGACGCGATTTTGCGCTGTATGAAAGGAGAAAGTTGGATGCATGGAGGCTGTTTGTGAATGAATGGAAAAGACACTTACGAATGCTGTATGTTGTGGACGAGGCTTTGTTTGTGAGTATGTTTGTAGAGAGCGCGGGAGTATGTGGTGTGAATGAGAATGGAATTGTATGGATGACTGAGCAGGGCACCGTTTGGGGTTGATTTGGGTGGTTTAAAGGGGGTGGCTTATTTTTGGAGGTGGGAGAGTGGGGGGTTTTTTGTGGGATTTTGGTTTTGTGTGGTTTTTTCGAATGAGGGGTGGTTTAATTTTGTGGGTAAATGGTCGAGGTTAAAATAATCTGTGTTTGGCTATTCGGTTTGTGCTTTGGGATTGAGGGGCGGTTTAATTTCGAGGGTAAGTGTATTCGGGAAAAGATACTGCTTTTGCTGTGTTGTTCTTATTTTAATTTAAAAGAGAAAGTGTGCTTAGTTAATTGTTTGTGCGGTTTCTGAGGGTGGTTTAATTTGTGGGACTGTTTTTCATTTACTTTTATTTGATATACGTATAAATGAATGTGTAATTGTATAAAATTGAATCTATTTTTAATTATAAAAAAGAAAAAAAACACGCCCGGTCTCGTCTGATCTCGGAAGCTAAGCAGGGTCGGGCCTGGTTAGTACTTGGATGGGAGACCGCCTGGGAATACCAGGTGCTGTAAGCTTTTCCTTTTTCAACTCGAGCTCATTGCCTCCGTGGCCTACCGTGACCTACCGTGACCTGATGTTTACTGCCAACCGCTTTGGAGGATTTAAGCAACATACAAAGACTGACAACGTCTCTCAAAACTATTTTTGTGAAACACGAGGACAGTATAGTGATACTGCCAGCAGGGAGCACCAGAGAGCTGAACCGACAGTTGTACATTTCTTAAACTTTCACCAACACAAACATGCACGCTCACTTCAGATCATGGGAGGACGTCAAAAAATCACCACCCATTCTCTGACACTTTAACCGTTAACCTTGGTTCAAACATTTAACATCACACGCACACGCAGTGTATTACAGATAATTAATGAATTCAGATGTCACAATGATCGTTTACATGGATAAGGAGTCCTACTGAATCAATTACTGCCGTTTATATCTAACTAATGATTGTTTTTGTAAAAGTGTAACGTCGAGCCTCAGCAGCTTTCTCACTCCTTATGTGCTACTGTATAAAACCTGGTTTTGCGCCTGCAATAATTGCTTACGGCCATACCACCCTGACGCCCCCTACAGTGTCGGAGTACGTAGTGTTTTTTTGGACAGCCGCATGGTAAATTGTTTGTTCTGGTGGAGAGAATTTTGGAGTGTTGCTATCTGGTCTAACAACCCAGTTATTTTGTGTTTTTTTTCGTCCCCCGCAGTCATAGACTGTTGGGGGATCGCCCTGAGTTATTATATATATACTTTTCCAGTCGTTTTTGTTTGTTTGCAGCGGTGGAGGCGAGAATGATCCGGGGCCTAGCTTCGGCGAAGCCACCGGGCGAAATGAGTGCCGGCGGGCAGCGAGCTGGAGGGACGGTGAATGGAGCAGGACTTGAGGTGGAGGAGGACGGAAAAGCTGGCGGGTTGCGAGGAGGAAGGAGTGTTGCGGAGGAGTCGGGAGGAGAAAGGAGAGAAGGAGAGAGCGGGGGAGATGGGAACGGCAAGGCGGCTGGAGGCGGGCAAGAGCAGGTGGCTGGTGGAGAAACAGTGGACGGGATTAAGAAGGTAGAGCGCATGTATGAGAGGAGGCTCACGGTTTGCGTGGAGCAGTGCGGGGACGTTATACCCATAGGAGAATTAATGAAGGCTATGGCGGTCGTGTGCGGAGAAATCAGGGCCTGTAGGGTGCTGGCCCTCGGGAAGCTGGAGGTGACGGTGTGCGGAGAGAGGGGGAAGGACCGTCTGCTCGATGGGTTTAAAATACACAACACTAGGATTATTGCCAGAGAACTATGTAATGACGAGCTGGTGGTTTCCTTTCTTACCCTGCCAGCATACATTTCTGATGCGGAAATCCTGGATAAACTAAGTGGGTGGGGAGTACGGGCGCTTTCGTCCATCAAGAGGAGGATGTGGCCGGGCACCAATATTGCCGATGGTACAAGGATTGTACGGGTCAAATTTAATGAGCTCGTGCAATCCTTGCCATATTCCACTAAATTCAATACCGCAACGGGTGTTGAATACTTTAGAGTAATCCACGACCGCCAGATGAAGGTTTGCAGGAGCTGTATGCAGCCGGGCCACATCCTGCGTGAGTGCCCGGATTTTACCTGCCATAATTGTGGATGCCAGGGCCACTACGCTCGGGAGTGTGCCACTGGGGTGGCAAAGTGTCTGACATGCCGGAGGAGAGAGAGAGACTGTATATGCCCGGTGGAGAAGGAGGCGGAGGAGGACGGCGGCGAGCTGGATGGTGACGAACCGGGGGCGCCGGATGACGGTGGTGGTGAGGACGAGGAGGAGGGCATGGGCGCGAGCATGGACCGGGACGGTGTCTCTGGGGGGGAGGAATTCCCCACGTTGCTGGAGGAGGAGCTCACCTCGGGCCAGCCTGCGGACCTGAGGGGAGAGCGGAGCGAGGGCCTGCCGTGGCGGCAGGGAGACAGGAGCGTGAGAGGCAGAGGTGAAAGACGGGAAGGGGTAAGAATGTTTGGGGATGGGACGGGGAAAACTGTACTTAATATGACTTGGGGCAATGATGAGGTGGGTGAGAGTGGGGATTTTGTTGATAATACTGTGAGGGAGGGGAGCTCGGGGAGTGATATGGACATGGAGGAGCTAAGGGAGGCGAAAAAAAGGCTGTCCGCAAAGCAAAAAACGGAGGGGAGTGGGAAGAAGAATAAGAATTGTTAATTTTTTTGATGAAGGTTATTGTGCTAGCTGGCTCTTTTTCGTTGGTTTTTCCTTATTTTATTTTTTATTATTTATGGCTTTGGTTATTTTTTCCCTGAATGCGAACGTTATGAGAACTGAATATAAAAGAAATGCCATATTGGAAAGAGTTGCGAGCTAGTGGAGTTCTGGGGAAAAATCAAGGGGCTGCTGGGAGGGTGCAGTGTGGGAGACTGCTGGGTGGAACGGGGGTGGGAATTGTCTGTACTCTTGGGAGTGAGTAGGAAATATAGAAATTGGAAAATGATCAATATGATCTTTGGATTCGCAAGGAGGGCGATTTTTAACAGACGCGATTTTGCGCTGTATGAAAGGAGAAAGTTGGATGCATGGAGGCTGTTTGTGAATGAATGGAAAAGACACTTACGAATGCTGTATGTTGTGGACGAGGCTTTGTTTGTGAGTATGTTTGTAGAGAGCGCGGGAGTATGTGGTGTGAATGAGAATGGAATTGTATGGATGACTGAGCAGGGCACCGTTTGGGGTTGATTTGGGTGGTTTAAAGGGGGTGGCTTATTTTTGGAGGTGGGAGAGTGGGGGGTTTTTTGTGGGATTTTGGTTTTGTGTGGTTTTTTCGAATGAGGGGTGGTTTAATTTTGTGGGTAAATGGTCGAGGTTAAAATAATCTGTGTTTGGCTATTCGGTTTGTGCTTTGGGATTGAGGGGCGGTTTAATTTCGAGGGTAAGTGTATTCGGGAAAAGATACTGCTTTTGCTGTGTTGTTCTTATTTTAATTTAAAAGAGAAAGTGTGCTTAGTTAATTGTTTGTGCGGTTTCTGAGGGTGGTTTAATTTGTGGGACTGTTTTTCATTTACTTTTATTTGATATACGTATAAATGAATGTGTAATTGTATAAAATTGAATCTATTTTTAATTATAAAAAAGAAAAAAAACACGCCCGGTCTCGTCTGATCTCGGAAGCTAAGCAGGGTCGGGCCTGGTTAGTACTTGGATGGGAGACCGCCTGGGAATACCAGGTGCTGTAAGCATTTTATTTTTCAACTCGAGCTCATTGACTCCGTGGCGTACCGTGACCTGATGTTTACTGCCAACCGCTTTGGAGGATTTAAGCAACATACAAAAACTGACAACGTCTCTCAAAACTATTTTTGTGAAACATGAGGACAGTATAGTGATACTGCCAGCAGGGAGCACCAGAGAGCTGAACCGACAGTTGTACATTTCTTAAACTTTCACCAACACAAACACGCACGCTCACTTCAAATCATGGGAGGACGTCAAAAAATCACCACCCATTCTCTGACACTTTAACCGTTAACCTTGGTTCAAACATTTAACATCACACGCACACGCAGTGTATTTCAGATAATTAATGAATTCAGATGTCACAATGATCGTTCACATGGATAAGGAGTCCTACTGAATCAATTACTGCCGTTTATATCTAACTAATGATTGTTTTTGTAAAAGTGTAACGTCGAGCCTCAGCAGCTTTCTCACTCCTTATGTGCTACTGTATAAAACCTGGTTTTGCACCTGCACTAATTGCTTACGGCCATAACACCCTGAACACTCCCGATCTCGTCTGATCTCGGAAGCTAAGCAGGGTCGGGCATGGTTAGTACTTGGATGGGAGACCGCCTGGGAGACCGCCTGGGAATACCAGGTCCGGTAAGCTTTTTATTTTTCAACTCGAGCTCATTGCCTCCGTGGCCTACCGTGGCGTACCGTGACCTGATGTTTACTGCCAACCGCTTTGGAGGATTTAAGCAACATACAAAAACTGACAACGTCTCTCAAAACTATTTTTGTGAAACATGAGGACATTATAGTGATACTGCCAGCAGGGAGCACCAGAGAGCTGAACCGACAGTTGTACATTTCTTAAACTTTCACCAACACAAACACGCACGCTCACTTCAGATCATGGGAGGACGTCAAAAAATCACCACCCATTCTCTGACACTTTAACCGTTAACCTTGGTTCAAACATTTAACATCACACGCACACGCAGTGTATTTCAGATAATTAATGAATTCAGATGTCACAATGATCGTTTACATGGATAAGGAGTCCTACTGAATCAATTACTGCCGTTTATATCTAACTAATGATTGTTTTTGTAAGAGTGTAACGTCGAGCCTCAGCAGCTTTCTCACTCCTTATGTGCTACTGTATAAAACCTGGTTTTGCGCCTGCACTAATTGCTTACGGCCATACCACCCTGAACACGCCCGATCTCGTCTGATCTCAGAAGCTAAGCAGGGTCGGGCCTGGTTAGTACTTGGATGGGAGACCGCCTGGGAATATCAGGTGCTGTAAGCTTTTTCTTTTTCAACTCGAGCTCATTGACTCCGTGGCGTACCGTGACCTGATGTTTACTGCCAACCGCTTTGGAGGATTTAAGCAACATACAAAAACTGACAACGTCTCTCAAAACTATTTTTGTGAAACATGAGGACAGTATAGTGATACTGCCAGCAGGGAGCACCAGAGAGCTGAACCGACAGTTGTACATTTCTTAAACTTTCACCAACACAAACACGCACGCTCACTTCAGATCATGGGAGGACGTCAAAAAATCACCACCCATTCTCTGACACTTTAACCGTTAACCTTGGTTCAAACATTTAACATCACACGCACACGCAGTGTATTTCAGATAATTAATAAATTCAGATGTCACAATGATCGTTTACATGGATAAGGAGTCCTACTGAATCAATTACTGCCGTTTATATCTAACTAATGATTGTTTTTGTAAAAGTGTAACGTCGAGCCTCAGCAGCTTTCTCACTCCTTATGTGCTACTGTATAAAACCTGGTTTTGCGCCTGCACTAATTGCTTACGGCCATACCACCCTGAACACACCCGATCTCGTCTGATCTCGGAAGCTAAGCAGGGTCGGGCCTGGTTAGTACTTGGATGGGAGACCTCCTCAGAAGCCCAGGTTGCTGTAAGTAGTGACGGGTGTCACCAAAAGAAAAAAAAAAAAAAAAACACACCCGATCTCGTAAGCTAAGCAGGGTCGGGCCAGGTTAGTACTTGGATGGGAGACCGCCTGGGAATACCAGGTGCTGTAAGCTATTTCTTTTTCAACTCAAGCTCATTGACTCCGTGGCCTACCGTGGCGTACCGTGACCTGATGTTTACGGCCAACCGCTTTGGAGGATTTAAGCAACATACAAAAACTGACAACGTCTCTCAAAACTATTTTTGTGAAACATGAGGACAGTATAGTGATACTGCCAGCAGGGTGCACCAGAGAGCTGAACCGACAGTTTTACATTTCTTAAACTTTCACCAACACAAACACGCACGCTCACTTCAGATCATGGGAGGACGTCAAAAAATCACCACCCATTCTCTGACACTTTAACCGTTAACCTTGGTTCAAACATTTAACATCACACGCACACGCAGTGTATTTCAGATAATTAATGTATTCAGATGTCAGAATGATCGTTTACATGGATAAGGAGTTCTACTGAATCAATTACTGCCGTTTATATCTAACTAATGATTGTTTTTGTAAGAGTGTAACGTCGAGCCTCAGCAGCTTTCTCACTCCTTATGTGCTACTGTATAAAACCTGGTTTTGCGCCTGCACTAATTGCTTTCGGCCATACCACCCTGAACACGCCCGATCTCGTCTGATCTCGGAAACTAAGCAGGGTCGGGCCTGGTTAGTACTTGGATGGGAGACCGCCTGGGAATACCAGGTGCTGTAAGCTTTTTCTTTTTCAACTCGAGCTCATTGACTCCGTGGCGTACCGTGACCTGATGTTTACTGCCAACCGCTTTGGAGGATTTAAGCAACATACAAAAACTGACAACGTCTCTCAAAACTATTTTTGTGAAACATGAGGACAGTATAGTGATACTGCCAGCAGGGAGCACCAGAGAGCTGAAACGACAGTTGTACATTTCTTAAACTTTCACCAACACAAACACGCACGCTCACTTCAGATCATGGGAGGACGTCAAAAAATCACCACCCATTCTCTGACACTTTAACTGTTACCCTTGGTTCAAACATTTAACATCACACGCACACGCAGTGTATTTCAGATAATTAATGAATTCAGATGTCACAATGATCGTTTACATGGATAAGGAGTCCTACTGAATCAATTACTGCCGTTTATATCTAACTAATGATTGTTTTTGTAAAAGTGTAATGTCGAGCCTCAGCAGCTTTCTCACTCCTTATGTGCTACTGTATAAAACCTGGTTTTGCGCCTGCACTAATTCCTTACGGCCATACCACCCTGAACACGCCCGATCTCGTCTGATCTCGGAAGCTAAGCAGGGTCGGGCCTGGTTAGTACTTGGATGGGAGACCGCCTGGGAATACCAGGTGCTGTAAGCATTTTCTTTTTCAACTCGAGCTCATTGCCTCCGTGGCCTACCGTGGCGTACCGTGACCTGATGTTTACTGCCAACCGCTTTGGAGGATTTAAGCAACATACAAAAACTGACAACGTCTCTCAAAACTATTTTTGTGAAACATGAGGACAGTATAGTGATACTGCCAGCAGGGAGCACCAGAGAGCTGAACGGACAGTTGTACATTTCTTAAACTTTCACCAACACAAACACGCACGCTCACTTCAGATCATGGGAGGACGTCAAAAAATCACCACCCATTCTCTGACACTTTAACCGTTAACCTTGGTTCAAACATTTAACATCACACGCTCACGCAGTGTATTTCAGATAATTAATGAATTCAGATGTCACAATGATCGTTTACATGGATAAGGAGTCCTACTGAATCAATTACTGCCGTTTATATCTAACTAATGATTGTTTTTGTAAAAGTGTAATGTCGAGCCTCAGCAGCTTTCTCACTCCTTATGTGCTACTGTATAAAACCTGGTTTTGCGCCTGCACTAATTCCTTACGGCCATACCACCCTGAACACGCCCGATCTCGTCTGATCTCGGAAGCTAAGCAGGGTCGGGCCTGGTTAGTACTTGGATGGGAGACCGCCTGGGAATACCAGGTGCTGTAAGCATTTTCTTTTTCAACTCGAGCTCATTGCCTCCGTGGCCTACCGTGGCGTACCGTGACCTGATGTTTACTGCCAACCGCTTTGGAGGATTTAAGCAACATACAAAAACTGACAACGTCTCTCAAAACTATTTTTGTGAAACATGAGGACAGTATAGTGATACTGCCAGCAGGGAGCACCAGAGAGCTGAACGGACAGTTGTACATTTCTTAAACTTTCACCAACACAAACACGCACGCTCACTTCAGATCATGGGAGGACGTCAAAAAATCACCACCCATTCTCTGACACTTTAACCGTTAACCTTGGTTCAAACATTTAACATCACACGCTCACGCAGTGTATTTCAGATAATTAATGAATTCAGATGTCACAATGATCGTTTACATGGATAAGGAGTCCTACTGAATCAATTACTGCCGTTTATATCTAACTAATGATTGTTTTTGTAAAA
Source organism: Gadus chalcogrammus (assembly GCF_026213295.1). Lineage (NCBI taxonomy): Eukaryota > Metazoa > Chordata > Actinopteri > Gadiformes > Gadidae > Gadus > Gadus chalcogrammus. The sequence continues at coordinate 68,173 of NW_026613524.1, forward strand.
GTGTAACGTCAAGCCTCAGCAGCTTTCTCACTCCTTATGTGCTACTGTATAAAATCTGGTTTTCCGCCTGCACTAATTGCTTGCGGCCATACCAACCTGAACACGCCTGATCTCGTCTGATCTCGGAAGCTAAGTAGGGTCGGGCCTGGTTAGTACTTGGATGGGAGACCGCCTGGGAATACCAGGTGCTGTAAGCTTTTTCTTTTTCAACTCGAGCTCATTGCCTCCGTGGCCTACCGTGGCGTACCGTGACCTGATGTTTACTGCCAACCGCTTTGGAGGATTTAAGCAATATACAAAAACTGACAACGTCTCTCAAAACTATTTTTGTGAAACATGAGGACAGTATAGTGATACTGCCAGCAGGGAGCACCAGAGAGCTGAACCGACAGTTGTACATTTCTTAAACTTTCACCAACACAAACACGCACGCTCACTTCAGATCATGGGAGGACGTCAAAAAATCACCACCCATTCTCTGACACTTTAACCGTTAACCTTGGTTCAAACATTTAACATCACACGCTCACGCAGTGTATTTCAGATAATTAATGAATTCAGATGTCACAATGATCGTTTACATGGATAAGGAGTCCTACTGAATCAATTACTGCCGTTTATATCTAACTAATGATTGTTTTTGTAAAAGTGTAATGTCAAGCCTCAGCAGCTTTCTCACTCCTTATGTGCTACTGTATAAAACCTGGTTTTGCGCCTGCACTAATTGCTTGCGGCCATACCACCCTGAACACGCCCGATCTCGTCTGATCTCGGAAGCTAAGCAGGGTCGGGCCTGTTTAGTACTTGGATGGGAGACCGCCTGGGAATACCAGGTGCTGTAAGCTTTTTCTTTTTCAACTCGAGCTCATTGCCTCCGTGGCCTACCGTGGCGTACCGTGACCTGATGTTTACTGCCAACCGCTTTGGAGGATTTAAGCAACATACAAAAACTGACAACGTCTCTCAAAACTATTTTTGTGAAACATGAGGACAGTATAGTGATACTGCCAGCAGGGAGCACCAGAGAGCTGAAACGACAGTTGTATATTTCTTAAACTTTCACCAACACAAACACGCACGCTCACTTCAGATCATGGGAGGACGTCAAAAAATCACCACCCATTCTCTGACACTTTAACCGTTAACCTTGGTTCAAACATTTAACATCACACGCACACGCAGTGTATTTCAGATAATTAATGAATTCAGATGTCACAATGATCGTTTACATGGATAAGGAGTCCTACTGAATCAATTACTGCCGTTTATGTCTAACTAATGATTGTTTTTGTAAAAGTGTAACGTCAAGCCTCAGCAGCTTTCTCACTCCTTATGTGCTACTGTATAAAACCTGGTTTTGCGCCTGCACTAATTGCTTGAGGCCATACCACCCTGAACACGCCCGATCTCATCTGATCTCGGAAGCTAAGCAGGGTCGGGCCTGGTTAGTACTTGGATGGGAGACAGCCTGGGAATACCAGGTGCTGTTAGCAATTTCTTTTTCAACTCGAGCTCATTGCCTCCGTGGCCTACCGTGGCGTACCGTGACCTGATGTTTACTGCCAACCGCTTTGGAGGATTTAAGCAACATACAAAAACTGACAACGTCTCTCAAAACTATTTTTGTGAAACATGAGGACAGTATAGTGATACTGCCAGCAGGGAGCACCAGAGAGCTGAAACGACAGTTGTATATTTCTTAAACTTTCACCAACACAAACACGCACGCTCACTTCAGATCATGGGAGGACGTCAAAAAATCACCACCCATTCTCTGACACTTTAACCGTTAACCTTGGTTCAAACATTTAACATCACACGCACATGCAGTGTATTTCAGATAATTAATGAATTCAGATGTCACAATGATCGTTTACATGGATAAGGAGTCCTACTGAATCAATTACTGCCGTTTATGTCTAACTAATGATTGTTTTTGTAAAAGTGTAACGTCAAGCCTCAGCAGCTTTCTCACTCCTTATGTGCTACTGTATAAAACCTGGTTTTGCGCCTGCACTAATTGCTTGAGGCAATACCACCCTGAACACGCCCGATCTCGTCTGATCTCGGAAGCTAAGCAGGGTCGGGTCTGGTTAGCTTACGAGATCAGACGAGATCGGGCGTGTTCAGGGTGGTATGGCCGTAAGCAATTAGTGCAGGCGCAAAACCAGGTTTTATACAGTAGCACATAAGGAGTGAGAAAGCTGCTGAGGCTTGACGTTACACTTTTACAAAAACAATCATTAGTTAGACATAAACGGCAGTAATTGATTCAGTAGGACTCCTTATCCATGTAAACGATCATTGTGACATCTGAATTCATTAATTATCTGAAATACACTGCGTGTGCGTGTGATGTTAAATGTTTGAACCAAGGTTGACGGTTAAAGTGTCAGAGAATGGGTGGTGATTTTTTGACGTCCTCCCATGATCTGAAGTGAGCGTGCGTGTTTGTGTTGGTGAAAGTTTAAGAGATATACAACTGTCGTTTCAGCTCTCTGGTGCTCCCTGCTGGCAGTATCACTATACTGTCCTCATGTTTCACAAAAATAGTTTTGAGAGACGTTGTCAGGTTTTGTATGTTGCTTAAATCCTCCAAAGCGGTTGGCAGTAAACATCAGGTCACGGTACGCCACGGTAGGCCACGGAGGCAATGAGCTCGAGTTGAAAAAGAAAAAGCTTACAGCACCTGGTATTCCCAGGCGGTCTCCCATCCAAGTACTAAACAGGCCCGACCCTGCTTAGCTTCCGAGATCAGACGAGATCGGGCGTGTTTTTTTTTTCTTTTTGGTGACACCCGTCACTACTCACAGCAACCTGGGCTTCTGAGGAGGTCTCCCATCCAAGTACTAACCAGGCCCGACCCTGCTTAGCTTCCGAGATCAGACGAGATCGGGCGGGTTTTTTTTTTTTTTGGGGTTTTTTTTATTAAAATTCCGTATTTACAGTAATTTACAATCTTTTACGGTCATAACCAAACACAGTATGACACACAGAAGACATACAGACAGTTGATAATCACAAATGTACGCAACAATCATATAGAGAGGTTAACCCTAATCATACACAACAAACATTTGCGTCGGAGTGGTCTGCCAGGTCCTAACAAGCAGGAAAAACAATGCCCACACTACACACTAAATCCTAACGTCCCTGATTCCGTTACCATGACTAAAGTGCTGTTCCTAACAAAATACTTGTGAAAATCCTCCCCTTCCCATCATTCAGAACCTCCTTCACATTCCCAACCACATCCTCCTTTACAAGTATTGCCACACCACACGATCTTGCCGTCCCACAATTGACGAATAACAGTCCCCTCCATTTCTCCTTGATTTCTGGCATTTTAGCCTGCGTCCAGTTTGTTTCCTGCAGCACTAAAATATCGGATTTAAAATTGATTAACACCTCATCAAACTTCGCCATATTGTTAAGACCGTTGATATTAATTGATGTGAGTGTGACCATTGAAATCAAAAGACACAGAGTGGGTATTACTGTTAAAATCTTTTTTTTTTTTTTACGTACCCCTTTCTTTTTCAAGTTCCTCTGTTCCTCATCGGAATCAACCCCTCTCCTGCGTCTGACCCTGGGCGCCCTCTCCCTACAAACACCCAACGCCTCATTCCCAGACTTATTCTCCCTCTCCCTTCCATCAGCCAGTGTGGGGGGGGAAATTATAGGCGCCATACCATGCCAATGAGACGTGTCAGTTGTAGCCTCAATAGTCACAGCACAAGACCCCCAGGCTGCATCTTCCTCTACTGTAGGCCACCCGGGCGCCTGTAAAGAGAGGAGCCCCGCTTGAGAGCTCCTGCCCCCCCCAACCCTGTGCCCCCATCTCCCCCTGATGCCGGGGCCATTGACACAACCAAATCCACTTCTAGGCTAGCCCCCGTGCCATGTCCCGCCTCGTTCCCCAACTGTCCAGACCCCCGCGGCACCTTGGCTATGCCCTCCGCTGGTGTAGGGTGCCCAGATGCCGGTAGAGAGGAAAGCTCTACTTGAGAGCTTTGCCCCCCGGGCAACCCCGTGCCCCCCACACCCGGGTCCTCCAGCTCAACCTGTAGCTGACTGTCCAAGACTGTCTCCCCGTCAGACAGCTCCCCGTGCTCCATCTCCTCTTCCGCACTCTCTTCCCCTCCACTTCCCTCACTCTCCAACGATACAGCCCTTGAGTCTGGGTCAACTGAGAGGGCACCCCCTCCCACCTGCTCCTCCTTACACACACAATTTTCCTTTCTATTACCACACTCTCTGCATTTAATCACAGCCACACACTCCCTTGCATAGTGCCCCTGCTTCCCGCACTTCCGACAGAGGAAGTCAGGACAGTCCCTCACTATATGTCCAGGCTGGATGCACAATCTACACACCTTTACTTGTCTGTCATGGATGACACGGAAATATTCAGCACCCTTTTCAGTGTCAAAACGTGTGGACCAAGGCAAGGACCGTACTTCCTTGTTAAACTTCACCTTAACAAACCGTGTACCCTCACATATGGTCATCCCAGGCCACTTCCTCCTTGCAATCGGCGAAACTGCCTCCACACCCCAGTCCGCAAGCTTCTTCAGAATCTCCTCATCCGTAATGTACACTGGTAGACTCATAAAGGACACCACCATCTCATCTGCAGTCAAGTCTTTTGCGACGACGCTGGTCCCCCTTATCCTAAAACCATCCAACAATCGCCTCTTCCCGTTGGGGTGATTCATCGTTACTTCATATTGGTTCAATGAGAGGTAGCGACATCCCAAGACCAATCCACATACACTCTGCATCGCCCTTAGCATCTCCATCATCGGGATTTTCTCCTCTCCCACAAGCTCCACAGCCACAGACAACTCCCTGCTGTAGCTCGGGCCACCATCCGCAACCTTGTCCTCCTTCTCTCTTGTTGCTCTCTCCGCAGTCACCGGTCTCCCGCCTAGTACGTCCTCCGATGTCCTCTTCGCCACACAACCACCATCCGTCACCGCAGCAGGAGCCGTGTTCCGTTCCATGCCGTCTTCTATTCGAGTTTTCGAAACCGCGTGAGACATCGAAAAAAAACCGAACTAAATTATACTAATACTCCCCCAAACAGCAAGCTGTCGGGGGAATAAACGACTAGACGCAAAACTAACCAAAAAAATATCTATAAATACTTGATTTACCACCAAAATAATCCTCGCTCCAACACCGTCCTCCTCTCACCACTCAAGCACACCAAACACTTCCTCAATGGGCGTATCACTTCCTCAATGGGCGTGTTCAGGGTGGTATGGCCGTAAGCAATTAGTGCAGGCGCAAAACCAGGTTCTATACAGTAGGAGTGAGAAAGCTGCTGAGGCTCGACGTTACACTTTTAGAAAAAAAATCATTAGTTAGATATAAACGGCAGTAATTGATTCAGTAGGACTCCTTATCCATGTAAACGATCATTGTGACATCTGAATTCATTAATTATCTGAAATACACTGCGTGTGCGTGTGATGTTAAATGTTTGAACCAAGGTTAACGGTTAAAGTGTCAGAGAATGGGTGGTGATTTTTTGACGTCCTCCCATGATCTGAAGTGAGCGTGCGTGTTTGTGTTGGTGAAAGTTTAAGAAATGTACAACTGTCGGTTCAGCTCTCTGGTGCTCCCTGCTGGCAGTATCACTATACTGTCCTCATGTTTCACAAAAATAGTTTTGAGAGACGTTGTCAGTTTTTGTATGTTGCTTAAATCCTCCAAAGCGGTTGGCAGTAAACATCAGGTCACGGTACGCCACGGAGTCAATGAGCTCGAGTTGAAAAAGAAATAGCTTACCGCACCTGGTATTCCCAGGCGGTCTCCCATCCAAGTACTAACCAGGCCCGACCCTGCTTAGCTTCCGAAATCAGACGAGATCGGGCGTGTTTTTTTTTTTTTTTTTCTTTTGGTGACACCCGTCACTACTTACAGCAACCTGGGCTTCTGAGGAGGTCTCCCATCCAAGTACTAACCAGGCCCGACCCTGCTTAGCTTCCGAGATCAGACGAGATCGGGCGTGTTCAGGGTGGTATGGCCATAAGCAATTAGTGCAGGCGCAAAACCAGGTTTTATACAGTAGCACATAAGGAGTGAGAAAGCTGCTGAGGCTCGACGTTACACTCTTACAAAAACAATCATTAGTTAGATATAAACGGCAGTAATTGATTCAGTAGGACTCCTTATCCATGTAAACGATCATTGTGACATCTGAATTCATTAATTATCTGAAATACACTGCGTGTGCGTGTGATGTTAAATGTTTGAACCAAGGTTAACGGTTAAAGTGTCAGAGAATGGGTGGTGATTTTTTGACGTCCTCCCATGATCTGAAGTGAGCGTGCGTGTTTGTGTTGGTGAAAGTTTAAGAAATGTACAACTGTCGGTTCAGCTCTCTGGTGCTCCCTGCTGGCAGTATCACTATACTGTCCTCATGTTTCACAAAAATAGTTTTGAGAGACGTTGTCAGTTTTTGTATGTTGCTTAAATCCTCCAAAGCGGTTGGCAGTAAACATCAGGTCACGGTACGCCACGGTAGGCCACGGAGTCAATGAGCTCGAGTTGAAAAAGAAAAAGCTTACTGCACCTGGTATTCCCAGGCGGTCTCCCATCCAAGTACTAACCAGTCCCGACCCTGCTTAGCTTCCGAGTTCAGACGAGATCGGGCGTGTTCAGGGTGGTATGGCCGTAAGCAAATAGTGCAGGCGCAAAACCAGGTTTTATACAGTAGCACATAAGGAGTGAGAAAGCTGCTGAGGCTCGACGTTACACTTTTACAAAAACAATCATTAGTTAGATATAAACGGCAGTAATTGATTCAGTAGGACTCCTTATCCATGTAAACGATCATTGTGACATCTGAATTCATTAATTATCTGAAATACACTGCGTGTGCGTGTGATGTTAAATGTTTGAACCAAGGTTAACGGTTAAAGTGTCAGAGAATGGGTGGGGATTTTTTGACGTCCTCCCATGATCTGAAGTGAGCGTGCGTGTTTGTGTTGGTGAAAGTTTAAGAAATGTACAACTGTCGGTTCAGCTCTCTGGTGCTCCCTGTTGGCAGTATCACTATACTGTCCTCATGTTTCACAAAAACAGTTTTGAGAGACGTTGTCAGTTTTTGTATGTTGCTTAAATCCTCCAAAGCGGTTGGCAGTAAACATCAGGTCACGGTACGCCACGGAGTCAATGAGCTCGAGTTGAAAAAGAAAAAGCTTACAGCACCTGGTATTCCCAGGCGGACTCCCATCCAAGTACTAACCAGGCCCGACCCTGCTTAGCTTACGAGATCAGACGAGATCGGGCGTGTTCAGGGTGGTATGGCCGTAAGCAATTAGTGCAGGCGCAAAACCAGGTTTTATACAGTAGCACATAAGGAGTGAGAAAGCTGCTGAGGCTCGACGTTACACTCTTACAAAAACAATCATTAGTAAGATATAAACGGCAGTAATTGATTCAGTAGAACTCCTTATCCATGTAAACGATCATTTTGACATCTGAATTCATTAATTATCTGAAATACACTGCGTGTGCGTGTGATGTTAAATGTTTGAACCAAGGTTAACGGTTAAAGTGTCAGAGAATGGGTGGTGATTTTTTGACGTCCTCCCATGATCTGAAGTGAGCGTGCGTGTTTGTGTTGGTGAAAGTTTAAGAAATGTACAACTGTCGTTTCAGCTCTCTGGTGCTCCCTGCTGGCAGTATCACTATACTGTCCTCATGTTTCACAAAAATAGTTTTGAGAGACGTTGTCAGTTTTTGTATGTTGCTTAAATCCTCCAAAGCGGTTGGCAGTAAACATCAGGTCACGGTACGCCACGGTAGGCCACGGAGTCAATGAGCTCGAGTTGAAAAAGTAAAAGCTTACAGCACCTGGTATTCCCAGGCGGTCTCCCATCCAAGTACTAACCAGGACCGACCCTGCTTAGCTTCCGAGATCAGACGAGATCGGGCGTGTTCAGGGTTGTATGGCCGTAAGCAATTAGTGCAGGCGCAAAACCAGGTTTTATACAGTAGCACATAAGGAGTGAGAAAGCTGCTGAGGCTCGACGTTACACTTTTACAAAAACAATCATTAGTTAGATATAAACGGCAGTAATTGATTCAGTAGGACTCCTTATCCATGTAAACGATCATTGTGACATCTGAATTCATTAATTATCTGAAATACACTGCGTGTGCGTGTGATGTTAAATGTTTGAACCAAGGTTAACGGTTAAAGTGTCAGAGAATGGGTGGTGATATTTTGACGTCCTCCCATGATCTGAAGTGAGCGTGCGTGTTTGTGTTGGTGAAAGTTTAAGAAATGTACAACTGTCGTTTCAGCTCTCTGGTGCTCCCTGCTGGCAGTATCACTATACTGTCCTCATGTTTCACAAAAATAGTTTTGAGAGACGTTGTCAGTTTTTGTATGTTGCTAAAATCCTCCAAAGCGGTTGGCAGTAAACATCAGGTCACGGTACGCCACGGTAGGCCACGGAGGCAATGAGCTCGAGTTGAAAAAGAAAAAGCTTACAGCACCTGGTATTCCCAGGCGGTCTCCCATCCAAGTACTAACCAGGCCCGACCCTGCTTAGCTTCCGAGATCAGACGAGATCGGGCGTGTTTTTTTTTATTTATTTTTTTATTATAAAAATAAATCAGATTTTATATACAAGCGTAATCTACACAGAGGGGAAAAAACATATACTTGAATTCAAATGTAAAATCACAAAATAAATAAAATAAAAGTAAACAATAACATCAGCATTTCAACAAATAGGTCCTCCTGCCATGCATTATTCAATCTTATACATCAGTTTCCCTTTGTCATTGACAGAAATGAAACTGCATCCATTAACAAAATGTTGAAATTCTTCCTTTTCATACTTAAAAATTAAACTTATGTCTTTTTTCAACCCTGATACAAAGTAGGCCCAGACAGATATTATTTTTTGTTCAAAATGCGCTAGATTCCTTCTTAGCCATACAGCATATCTAGCATGACTTAGTACATAGTTTATCATATTTATGTTTACTTTCTCCTTCTTTTCCCATGCTCCAAACAGAAATGTTTTTTTCCAGTCCTTTCCCTCAAAATACTGCTTCCCCCAGTTCTCCTGCAAGAATTCCTTTAGCTTCATGAAAAAGATCTTCAATTTGTCACACTCATAATACAAATGCATTAATGTCTCCGGATCAGTTTTGCATATATCGCACTCCCTTCTTACATCCTTATTTATTTGGTGTATCACCACATTTGTGTACAGTCTGTTGTGCCGTCATTTAAAATCATGATCCTGACATTCTATACTATTTTTGCTTACATTCCACTGCTTCCATATTTGATTTCCTTCCATACCTGGGAACACCTTTTCCCAAACCTTTTCCGATGCAGGTTCCTTAAATTCCTTTTGGATCAGCGCTTTGTAGTAGTCCTTTACCTTTGAATCCCTTAGTGGCCTTTTTTCCCCATTATTTTCTATATATAACTCGGGGAACGTTATTTTCCTTTCTATAACCACGTTATTTTCTATTTGCCTCACCCAATCTATTGGTGTGCTTTCTTTTATTTTATCGTACATATTTACAGTAGTGGTTTCGTTCATTTCTTCATCATACTCCTTAACTGTGTCTATTATAGCCTGGTATCTTAGAAACCCAGGTATGAATTCATATAGGCAATGTTTTATTTGTGTTAGTCCAGAATAAAATATTTTTTTATCCCATAGCATGTTATTGTTCATTTTTATCAATGGGTTACACCATATTGGTTGATTTATTACCTGACTGTATTTTGTGCATTCATATTTAATGTTTATTCTGTATTTCCCCCATGCATCAAACACCTCTTTATAATATCTAGGCACTTTCTCATACATGGAGTTTTTCATTATCATTATTAGACCGTTTTCTTCACATCTTCCATTTTTATATAAATATTCCTTAAAAACATTTTTCCATCCATAATCAACCCTATCATACAGATACTTTTTAACAGTTTTTATTCGTATTGCTTTTTTCTTAATATTCATGTCCACCAATTTCAATCCTCCTTCTTCATATTTCCCTATCAGTGTCTTTTGTGCTATTCTTGCCAGTTTCCCATCCCAAATGTAATTTGTAATTGTGCCGTTTAGCTCTTTGTGCACCCACTCTGGCATGTCTATCACAGTCAAGGCATAGACAATCTGGGATAGTATTAATGCATTTACCACTAAAACCTTCCCCTTTAATTTCAATCTCCTCGGCTTCCACGCATTTAATGTGTTTTTCACTTTATTTATTACCCCATTCCATGTCTCATCTCTCGCCTCCTTTTCTTTCACTCCCATATTTATCCCCAATATTTTCATATAATCATTTGAAACTCTAAAAGGTATGTTACAATCATTTTGGTTTATATTTCCGACGTACATTATTTCAGTTTTGTCTATATTTACTTTAGCCCCTGCTGCTCTCCCATATATTTCCATTTTTCCCATTATCCTTTTCACGCTATTCATATTTTTTACCATACATGTGGTGTCATCAGCATATTGCTGTATTTTGCTTTCACCCCCATTTGGCAATTTTATCCCCTCTATTTCCTTATCCTTCTTATCATTTCCGCGAGACTTTCTGCAGTTAAGCTGTAAAGTACTGCCGATAGCGGGCACCCTTGCCTCACAGATCTTTCCAATGGAAAAGGATCTGTTATAGCTCCATTTATTTTTATCCTACTCCTTGCATTTTTGTACAATAATTTAATCCAGTTGATTATTCTTTGCCCAAAACCAATTTTTCTAATGTGCAAAATAAAAAACTATGCTCAACCCTATCGAAGGCTTTATTAAGGTCCATACTTAAAATAATTCCACCATCCTTCCCCATGCATTCGATTGTGTCCCTTATTGTGCAAATAATGTCCGATATGTCCCTCCCTGGTATCCCATACGCCTGTGTTGGTGCTATGATTGTTGGTGCTGCTGTTTTTATTCTGTTTGCTAATACCTTTGTTAAGATCTTGTAATCCGTGTTTAGTACAGTTAGCGGTCTATAGTTTTCCAGTTTTCTTTTGCTTCCCTTATTTTTATATATGATCGTTATTAGTCCTGTTGCCAGCGACTCTGGTATCTCCTGCTCCTTCTCCATCTCTGCATAAAGTATGTTTAAAATTGGTAGCAGATCGTCTATAAATGTTTTATAAAATTCACTTGTAAGGCCATCTGTTCCCGGACTTTTATTGGTATTTAATGACATTATTGCTTCCTTTATTTCTATGTCTTTGATGTTGTCATCACACATACTTTTCTCATCATTTGTTATCGTTTTATTAATATTACCTAATACTGTATTTATATCTTCCTTCTTTGCATTTCCTTTTTTGTATAGATTTTTATAAAATGTCCCAACATTTCCAATAATGTCTACAAAATCATTTATTATCTCTCCATTTTCATTTTCTAACTCTTCAATATATACCCTTTCCTGTTTCCTTTTTTCTAATCCCAAAAAATAGCCTGTGCATCTCTCCCCCTTCATCGCATATTTCTCCCTACTCCTTGTTATTGCCCCCACACATTTATTCTGTTCATAAACGTCCAGTTTGGATTTCACCTTTATGTATTTTTCTATGCTATGTTTTGGATCCTTATCAATTCTTTCTGCCTCTTCTGCCAGCTCATCCTTCAAACATTTTATTTTCTCTCTTTCTATAAAAGCCCGGACCTTTGCATATCTAATACTTATTGTCCTTATCTTTTGCTTCAGTCTTTCCCACCATAATCCCTTGTTTCTACACATGTCCATGTTCTTTCTTCCATTCTCTATGCAGGCCACTATTTTATTTCTATATCCCTCTTCCTCTAGGAGAGTACTGTTTAGGCACCACACTCCTCCTCCCCTTCTCTCTATCCCAGTACCAACCTCTATTGACAGGATTGCATGGTCACTGAATGATGTGAATTTATACATCATATTTTTTATAAATTTAACCATTGTCTGATGTGCTATACACAAGTCTATTCGGCTTTGTTTTAATTCCCCCATTACCATTTGCCTTCTTGAGTACTCTCTCCTGTTTGGGTTTTCGTTTCTCCATACATCAATTAATTGTTTTTCCTCCATTGTTTTCAGAAAAACCTTTCTTGAAGCATCATTTTTAAATTCCTTCCCTCTTGCCATATCCAACCTTGTACTTTTTAAATTAAAATCTCCCACTATTATACAGTTTCCCACACACCATTTTCCTAAATCCAAAAAAAAAGCCTTCCTGTCTGCTTCTATATTTGGTGCATATATATTAATTATTCTGTACTCTATCTTTTTGTATTTAAATTCTATGATTATGACTCTTCCTTTTTTATCTTTGTAGATTTCTTTGAGGTTTTCTACAGTATTATTTTTTATCAGGATTGCTACCCCACATGATTTATCCGTACCATGGTTTGCATACATAATGTCTGTCCATTTCGTTTTTATATCTTTCATGATATGGTCTGTCCAGTTCGTTTCTTGCAGACATAACATGTCATTATTTTTACATTTAATTAATAGTTTTCCAAATTTGCTTTGATTCCTTAGCCCATTTGTGTTGAATGAAATCAAGCTTAACATTAAACACATAATTACGGTTTCATTCCCAACCTTCATTTTGTCCTTCTTTCCTCCCTCTTCCTCCTTTTCTCCTCAGCTTGGAGCGCAGCTTTTCTTTCTTTGTGGTCTCCTCCGCCTTTCGTTCCTTCTGCGGTCTGCTTACACTCTCTGCCTCTGAAATATCCTCGATAATCATGAAGTCCATCGCAGTTTCCCTCTCGTCTCGGTTTCCATCTCCATGCTCCTTTACCCCAACGCTGCCGGTTCCGTCTGCTGGAGTCGTCTCGCGAGGAGCCTTCTCTCCACTCGATTCCTCTCCGGACCGGCTCTCCTCCTGCCCCACAGCTCCCAACACGTCTCCTGCTGCGACGTCACTCAGGGGATGCCGTCTTTGGTTCTGCACCATGGTCTCCGCCCTGCTCTCTGGGACGCCCCCTAGGTCTCCCTCCGTCTGCATGTCGTCCTCGTCGCTGTCCTCCGGCTCCTCCTCCTCGCCGTCAGTGCTGTTGACCTCCTCCGCGACGTTGACCTCCTCCGCGACGCTGACATCCTCTCTCTCCGCTGCTTCTGGAACACACTCCCTTGCATAGTGTCCCTGTTTTTTACACCTGTGACATCTGAATTCTGGGCATTCTCGGAAGATGTGACCCGGTTTTATACATAATCTGCATACTTTCATCTGCCTGTCATGGATCACGCGGAAGTACTCTCCCCCCTCTAGTGTTTCGAACTTCGTTGTGTAAGGTAGCGATTTCACTGTTTCAGTGAACCGGACCTTCAAGAACCTGGTTCCATCGGCTATATCAGTTCCTGGCCACATTCTTCTTTTAATTGGCGAGATTGCCTTAACTCCCCATTCTGCAAGTTTGGCAAGAATGACACCATCCACAATGTACGTCGGCAAGTTTAAAAAAGATACAACTAATTCGTCATTTCTAATTTCTTTTGCCACTACCGTGCTCTTCTTTATTCTAATCCCATCTAACAGTTTATCCTTCCCTTCAACATTGTCCATTGTTATTTCGTACTTTTTGGGCATTTTAAAACGGCATCCATTCACCACCCCGCACGTTTTTTTAACCTCACTTAGAAGCTCCATCATAGTCACCATCTCATCTCCAACGATCTCTACCGCCAAGGTAAGCTCCTTCTCAAATTTCTTATCTGTGCTTTGAAGAAGTTCCGAGGTACTTTTACTGTTGTCCGTGATCCTTCTCATAGTCGTTTCCTTTCCAATGTCGGCGTTCTTTGTCGGTTGCTGCGTCTTGCCGTTGTCCATGATCCTGCTCGTGGTCGGGGTCTTTCCATGGTCGGTGTTCTTGGGCGATGTCTGCTCCATGCCGTTGTCCATATTCTGTGTCGTTGTGCTTGCCGGTCCGCTGTCAGTTGCCATGAGATCCGTCCTACTCCTCTCTACTCGCTCTCTCCTCTCCATTACGTCACTCATTCAAACACACACACACAAACAAAAACAAAAAAGACGTTCCCCCGAACAGCAAGCTGCTGGGGGAATAAAAAAAACTAAAACAAAAAGTAAAACACACTCACTCACTTTAAATCTAGCACAAACAAAAAAGTCCACCTGCTCTCTCCACCTGCTCTCTCTGCTCACTGCTCACTTCCTGGTTACACACCTGAACAGGATCAGACGAGATCGGGCGTGTTTTTTTTTTTTTTCTTTTTGGTGACACCCGTCACTACTTACAGCAACCTGGGCTTCTGAGGAGGTCTCCCATCCAAGTACTAACCAGGCCCGACACTGCTTAGCTTCCGAGATCAGACGAGATCGGGCGTGTTCAGGGTGGTATGGCCTTAAGCAATTAGTGCAGGCGCAAAACCAGGTTTTATACAGTAGCACATAAGGAGTGAGAAAGCTGCTGAGGCTCGACGTTACACTTTTACAAAAACAATCATTAGTTAGATATAAACGGCAGTAATTGATTCAGTAGGACTCCTTATCCATGTAAACGATCATTGTGACATCTGAATTCATTAATTATCTGAAATACACTGCGTGTGCGTGTGATGTTAAATGTTTGAACCAAGGTTAACGGTTAAAGTGTCAGAGAATGGGTGGGGATTTTTTGACGTCCTCCCATGATCTGAAGTGAGCGTGCGTGTTTGTGTTGGTGAAAGTTTAAGAAATGTACAACTGTCGGTTCAGCTCTCTGGTGCTCCCTGCTGGCAGTATCACTATACTGTCCTCATGTTTCACAAAAATAGTTTTGAGAGACGTTGTCAGTTTTTGTATGTTGCTTAAATCCTCCAAAGCGGTTGGCAGTAAACATCAGGTCACGGTACGCCACGGAGTCAATGAGCTCGAGTTGAAAAAGAAAAAGCTTACAGCACCTGGTATTCCCAGGCAGTCTCCCATCCAAGTACTAACCAGGCCCGACCCTGCTTAGCTTCCGAGATCAGACGAGATCGGGCGTTTTCAGGGTGGTATTGCCGTAAGCAATTAGTGCAGGCGCAAAACCAGTTTTTATACAGTAGCACATAAGGAGTGAGAAAGCTGCTGAGGCTCGACGTTACACTTTTACAAAAACAATCATTAGTTAGATATAAACGGCAGTAATTGATTCAGTAGGACTCCTTATCCATGTAAACGATCATTGTGACATCTGAATTCATTAATTATCTGAAATACACTGCGTGTGCGTGTGACGTAAATGTTTGAACCAAGGTTAACGGTTAAAGTGTCAGAGAATGGGTGGTGATTTTTTGACGTCCTCCCATGATCTGAAGTGAGCGTGCGTGTTTGTGTTGGTGAAAGTTTAAGAAATGTACAACTGTCGGTTCAGCTCTCTGGTGCTCCCTGTTGGCAGTATCACTATACTGTCCTCATGTTTCACAAAAACAGTTTTGAGAGACGTTGTCAGTTTTTGTATGTTGCTTAAATCCTCCAAAGCGGTTGGCAGTAAACATCAGGTCACGGTACGCCACGGAGTCAATGAGCTCGAGTTGAAAAAGAAAAAGCTTACAGCACCTGGTATTCCCAGGCGGACTCCCATCCAAGTACTAACCAGGCCCGACCCTGCTTAGCTTACGAGATCAGACGAGATCGGGCGTGTTCAGGGTGGTATGGCCGTAAGCAATTAGTGCAGGCGCAAAACCAGGTTTTATACAGTAGCACATAAGGAGTGAGAAAGCTGCTGAGGCTCGACGTTACACTCTTACAAAAACAATCATTAGTAAGATATAAACGGCAGTAATTGATTCAGTAGAACTCCTTATCCATGTAAACGATCATTTTGACATCTGAATTCATTAATTATCTGAAATACACTGCGTGTGCGTGTGATGTTAAATGTTTGAACCAAGGTTAACGGTTAAAGTGTCAGAGAATGGGTGGTGATTTTTTGACGTCCTCCCATGATCTGAAGTGAGCGTGCGTGTTTGTGTTGGTGAAAGTTTAAGAAATGTACAACTGTCGTTTCAGCTCTCTGGTGCTCCCTGCTGGCAGTATCACTATACTGTCCTCATGTTTCACAAAAATAGTTTTGAGAGACGTTGTCAGTTTTTGTATGTTGCTTAAATCCTCCAAAGCGGTTGGCAGTAAACATCAGGTCACGGTACGCCACGGAGTCAATGAGCTCGAGTTGAAAAAGAAAAAGCTTACAGCACCTGGTATTCCCAGGCGGTCTCCCATCCAAGTACTAACCAGGCCCGACCCTGCTTAGTTTCCGAGATCAGACGAGATCGGGCGTGTTTTTTTTTTTTTTTTTTTTTTTTATTATAAAAATAAATCAGATTTTATATACAAGCGTAATCTACACAGAGGGGAAAAAACATATACTTGAATTCAAATGTAAAATCACAAAATAAATAAAATAAAAGTAAACAATAACATCAGCATTTCAACAAATAGGTCCTCCTGCCATGCATTATTCAATCTTATACATCAGTTTCCCTTTGTCATTGACAGAAATGAAACTGCATCCATTAACAAAATGTTGAAATTCTTCCTTTTCATACTTAAAAATTAAACTTATGTCTTTTTTCAACCCTGATACAAAGTAGGCCCAGACAGATATTATTTTTTTGTTCAAAATGCGCTAGATTCCTTCTTAGCCATACAGCATATCTAGCATGACTTAGTACATAGTTTATCATATTTATGTTTACTTTCTCCTTCTTTTCCCATACTCCAAACAGAAATGTTTTTTCCAGTCCTTTCCCTCAAAATACTGCTTCCCCCAGTTCTCCTGCAAGAATTCCTTTAGCTTCATGAAAAAGATCTTCAATTTGTCACACTCATAATACAAATGCATTAATGTCTCCGGATCAGTTTTGCATATATCGCACTCCCTTCTTACATCCTTATTTATTTGGTGTATCACCACATTTGTGTACAGTCTGTTGTGCCGTCATTTAAATCATGATCCTGACATTCTATACTATTTTTGCTTACATTCCACTGCTTCCATATTTGATTTCCTTCCATACCTGGGAACACCTTTTCCCAAACCTTTTCCGATGCAGGTTCCTTAAATTCCTTTTGGATCAGCGCTTTGTAGTAGTCCTTTACCTTTGAATCCCTTAGTGGCCTTTTTTCCCCATTATTTTCTATATATAACTCGGGGAACGTTATTTTCCTTTCTATAACCACGTTATTTTCTATTTGCCTCACCCAATCTATTGGTATGCTTTCTTTTATTTTATCGTACATATTTACAGTAGTGGTTTCGTTCATTTCTTCATCATACTCCTTAACTGTGTCTATTATAGCCTGGTATCTTAGAAACCCAGGTATGAATTCATATAGGCAATGTTTTATTTGTGTTAGTCCAGAATAAAATATTTTTTTATCCCATAGCATGTTATTGTTCATTTTTATCAATGGGTTACACCATATTGGTTGATTTATTACCTGACTGTATTTTGTGCATTCATATTTAATGTTTATTCTGTATTTCCCCCATGCATCAAACACCTCTTTATAATATCTAGGCACTTTCTCATACATGGAGTTTTTCATTATCATTATTAGACCGTTTTCTTCACATCTTCCATTTTTATATAAATATTCCTTAAAAACATTTTTCCATCCATAATCAACCCTATCATACAGATACTTTTTAACAGTTTTTATTCGTATTGCTTTTTTCTTAATATTCAAGTCCACCAATTTCAATCCTCCTTCTTCATATTTCCCTATCAGTGTCTTTTGTGCTATTCTTGCCAGTTTCCCATCCCAAATGTAATTTGTAATTGTGCCGTTTAG
This sequence comes from Gadus chalcogrammus, assembly GCF_026213295.1. Lineage (NCBI taxonomy): Eukaryota > Metazoa > Chordata > Actinopteri > Gadiformes > Gadidae > Gadus > Gadus chalcogrammus. Next base: position 85,949 of record NW_026613524.1, read on the forward strand.
CTCTTTGTGCACCCACTCTGGCATGTCTATCACAGTCAAGGCATAGACAATCTGGGATAGTATTAATGCATTTACCACTAAAACCTTCCCCTTTAATTTCAATCTCCTCGGCTTCCACGCATTTAATGTGTTTTTCACTTTATTTATTACCCCATTCCATGTCTCATCTCTCGCCTCCTTTTCTTTCACTCCCATATTTATCCCCAATATTTTCATATAATCATTTGAAACTCTAAAAGGTATGTTACAATCATTTTGGTTTATATTTCCGACGTACATTATTTCAGTTTTGTCTATATTTACTTTAGCCCCTGCTGCTCTCCCATATATTTCCATTTTTCCCATTATCCTTTTCACGCTATTCATATTTTTTACCATACATGTGGTGTCATCAGCATATTGCTGTATTTTGCTTTCACCCCCATTTGGCAATTTTATCCCCTCTATTTCCTTATCATTCTTTATCATTTCCGCGAGACTTTCTGCAGTTAAGCTGTAAAGTACTGCCGATAGCGGGCACCCTTGCCTCACAGATCTTTCCAATGGAAAAGGATCTGTTATAGCTCCATTTATTTTTATCCTACTCCTTGCATTTTTGTACAATAATTTAATCCAGTTGATTATTCTTTGCCCAAAACCAATTTTTCTAATGTGCAAAATAAAAACTATGCTCAACCCTATCGAAGGCTTTATTAAGGTCCATACTTAAAATAATTCCACCATCCTTCCCCATGCATTCGATTGTGTCCCTTATTGTGCAAATAATGTCCGATATGTCCCTCCCTGGTATCCCATACGCCTGTGTTGGTGCTATGATTGTTGGTGCTGCTGTTTTATTCTGTTTGCTAATACCTTTGTTAAGATCTTGTAATCCGTGTTTAGTACAGTTAGCGGTCTATAGTTTTCCAGTTTTCTTTTGCTTCCCTTATTTTTATATATGATCGTTATTAGTCCTGTTGCCAGCGACTCTGGTATCTCCTGCTCCTTCTCCATCTCTGCATAAAGTATGTTTAAAATTGGTAGCAGATCGTCTATAAATGTTTTATAAAATTCACTTGTAAGGCCATCTGTTCCCGGACTTTTATTGGTATTTAATGACATTATTGCTTCCTTTATTTCTATGTCTTTGATGTTGTCATCACACATACTTTTCTCATCATTTGTTATCGTTTTATTAATATTACCTAATACTGTATTTATATCTTCCTTCTTTGCATTTCCTTTTTTTGTATAGATTTTTATAAAATGTCCCAACATTTCCAATAATGTCTACAAAATCATTTATTATCTCTCCATTTTCATTTTCTAACTCTTCAATATATACCCTTTCCTGTTTCCTTTTTTCTAATCCCAAAAAATAGCCTGTGCATCTCTCCCCCTTCGTCGCATATTTCTCCCTACTCCTTGTTATTGCCCCCATACATTTATTCTGTTCATAAACGTCCAGTTTGGATTTCACCTTCATGTATTTTTCTATGCTATGTTTTGGATCCTTATCAATTCTTTCTGCCTCTTCTGCCAGCTCATCCTTCAAACATTTTATTTTCTCTCTTTCTATAAAAGCCCGGACCTTTGCATATCTAATACTTATTGTCCTTATCTTTTGCTTCAGTCTTTCCCACCATAATCCCTTGTTTCTACACATGTCCATGTTCTTTCTTCCATTCTCTATGCAGGCCACTATTTTATTTCTATATCCCTCTTCCTCTAGGAGAGTACTGTTTAGGCACCACACTCCTCCTCCCCTTCTCTCTATCCCAGTACCAACCTCTATTGACAGGATTGCATGGTCACTGAATGATGTGAATTTATACATCATATTTTTTATAAATTTAACCATTGTCTGATGTGCTATACACAAGTCTATTCGGCTTTGTTTTAATTCCCCCATTACCATTTGCCTTCTTGAGTACTCTCTCCTGTTTGGGTTTTCGTTTCTCCATACATCAATTAATTGTTTTTCCTCCATTGTTTCAGAAAAACCTTTCTTGAAGCATCATTTTTAAATTCCTTCCCTCTTGCCATATCCAACCTTGTACTTTTTAAATTAAAATCTCCCACTATTATACAGTTTCCCACACACCATTTTCCTAAATCCAAAAAAAAAGCCTTCCTGTCTGCTTCTATATTTGGTGCATATATATTAATTATTCTGTACTCTATCTTTTTGTATTTAAATTCTATGATTATGACTCTTCCTTTTTTATCTTTGTAGATTTCTTTGAGGTTTTCTACAGTATTATTTTTTATCAGGATTGCTACCCCACATGCTTTATCCGTACCATGGTTTGCATACATAATGTCTGTCCATTTCGTTTTTATATCTTTCATGATATGGTCTGTCCAGTTCGTTTCTTGCAGACATAACATGTCATTATTTTTACATTTAATTAATAGTTTTCCAAATTTGCTTTGATTCCTTAGCCCATTTGTGTTGAATGAAATCAAGCTTAACATTAAACACATAATTACGGTTTCATTCCCAACCTTCATTTTGTCCTTCTTTCCTCCCTCTTCCTCCTTTTCTCCTCAGCTTGGAGCGCAGCTTTTCTTTTCTTTGTGGTCTCCTCCGCCTTTCGTTCCTTCTGCGGTCTGCTTACACTCTCTGCCTCTGAAATATCCTCGATAATCATGAAGTCCATCGCAGTTTCCCTCTCGTCTCGGTTTCCATCTCCATGCTCCTTTACCCCAACGCTGCCGGTTCCGTCTGCTGGAGTCGTCTCGCGAGGAGCCTTCTCTCCACTCGATTCCTCTCCGGACCGGCTCTCCTCCTGCCCCACAGCTCCCAACACGTCTCCTGCTGCGACGTCACTCAGGGGATGCCGTCTTTGGTTCTGCACCATGGTCTCCGCCCTGCTCTCTGGGACGCCCCCTAGGTCTCCCTCCGTCTGCATGTCGTCCTCGTCGCTGTCCTCCGGCTCCTCCTCCTCGCCGTCAGTGCTGTTGACCTCCTCCGCGACGTTGACCTCCTCCGCGACGCTGACATCCTCTCTCTCCGCTGCTTCTGGAACACACTCCCTTGCATAGTGTCCCTGTTTTTTACACCTGTGACATCTGAATTCTGGGCATTCTCGGAAGATGTGACCCGGTTTTATACATAATCTGCATACTTTCATCTGCCTGTCATGGATCACGCGGAAGTACTCTCCCCCCTCTAGTGTTTCGAACTTCGTTGTGTAAGGTAGCGATTTCACTGTTTCAGTGAACCGGACCTTCAAGAACCTGGTTCCATCGGCTATGTCAGTTCCTGGCCACATTCTTCTTTTAATTGGCGAGATTGCCTTAACTCCCCATTCTGCAAGTTTGGCAAGAATGACACCATCCACAATGTACGTCGGCAAGTTTAAAAAAGATACAACTAATTCGTCATTTCTAATTTCTTTTGCCACTACCGTGCTCTTCTTTATTCTAATCCCATCTAACAGTTTATCCTTCCCTTCAACATTGTCCATTGTTATTTCGTACTTTTTGGGCATTTTAAAACGGCATCCATTCACCACCCCGCACGTTTTTTTAACCTCACTTAGAAGCTCCATCATAGTCACCATCTCATCTCCAACGATCTCTACCGCCAAGGTAAGCTCCTTCTCAAATTTCTTATCTGTGCTTTGAAGAAGTTCCTAGGTACTTTTACTGTTGTCCGTGATCCTTCTCATAGTCGTTTCCTTTCCAATGTCGGCGTTCTTTGTCGGTTGCTGCGTCTTGCCGTTGTCCATGATCCTGCTCGTGGTCGGGGTCTTTCCATGGTCGGTGTTCTTGGGCGATGTCTGCTCCATGCCGTTGTCCATATTCTGTGTCGTTGTGCTTGCCGGTCCGCTGTCAGTTGCCATGAGATCCGTCCTACTCCTCTCTACTCGCTCTCTCCTCTCCATTACGTCACTCATTCAAACACACACACACAAACAAAAACAAAAAAGACGTTCCCCCGAACAGCAAGCTGCTGGGGGAATAAAAAAAACTAAAACAAAAAGTAAAACACACTCACTCACTTTAAATCTAGCACAAACAAAAAGTCCACCTGCTCTCTCCACCTGCTCTCTCTGCTCACTGCTCACTTCCTGGTTGCACACCTGAACGGGATCAGACGAGATCGGGCGTGTTCAGGGTGGTATGGCCGTAAGCAATTAGTTCAGGCGCAAAACCAGGTTTTATACAGTAGCACATAAGGAGTGAGAAAGCTGCTGAGGCTCGACGTTACACTCTTACAAAAACAATCATTAGTTAGATATAAACGGCAGTAATTGATTCAGTAGGACTCCTTATCCATGTCAACGATCATTGTGACATCTGAATTCATTAATTATCTGAAATACACTGCGTGTGCGTGTGATGTTAAATGTTTGAACCAAGGTTAACGGTTAAAGTGTCAGAGAATGGGTGGTGATTTTTTGATGTCCTCCCATGATCTGAAGTGAGCGTGCGTGTTTGCGTTGGTGAAAGTTTAAGAAATGTACAACTGTCGGTTCAGCTCTCTGGTGCTCCCTGCTGGCAGTATCACTATACTGTCCTCATGTTTCACAAAAATAGTTTTGAGAGAGGTTGTCAGTTTTTGTATGTTGCTTAAATCCTCCAAAGCGGTTGGCAGTAAACATCAGGTCACGGTACGCCACGGTAGGCCACGGAGTCAATGAGCTCGAGTTGAAAAAGAAACAGCTTACAGCACCTGGTATTCCCAGGCGGTCTCCCATCCAAGTACTAACCAGGCCCGACCCTGCTTAGCTTCCTAGATCAGACGAGATCGGGCGTGTTCAGGGTGGTATGGCCGTAACCAATTAGTGCAGGCGCAAAACCAGGTTTTATACAGTAGCACATAAGGAGTGAGAAAGCTGCTGAGGCTCGACGTTACACTCTTACAAAAACAATCATTAGTTAGATATAAACGGCAGTAATTGATTCAGTAGGACTCCTTATCCATGTAAACGATCATTGTGACATCTGAATTCATTAATTATCTGAAATACACTGCGTGTGCGTGTGATGTTAAATGTTTGAACCAAGGTTAACGGTTAAAGTGTCAGAGAATAGGTGGTGATTTTTTGACGTCCTCCCATGATCTGAAGTGAGCGTGCGTGTTTGTGTTGGTGAAGGTTTAAGAAATGTACAACTGTCGGTTCAGCTCTCTGGTGCTCCCTGCTGGCAGCATCACTATACTGTCCTCATGTTTCACAAAAACAGTTTTGAGAGACGTTGTCAGTTTTTGTCTGTTGCTTAAATCCTCCAAAGCGGTTGGCAGTAAACATCAGGTCACGGTACGCCACGGTAGGCCACGGAGGCAATGAGCTCGAGTTGAAAAAGAAAAACTTACAGCACCTGGTATTCCCAGGCGGTCTCCCATCCAAGTACTAACCAGGCCCGACCCTGCTTAGCTTCCAAGATCAGACGAGATCGGGCGTGTTCAGGGTGGTATGGCCGTAAGCAATTAGTGCAGGCGCAAAACCAGGTTTTATACAGTAGCACATAAGGAGTGAGAAAGCTGCTGAGGCTCGACGTTACACTCTTACAAAAACAATCATTAGTTAGATATAAACGCCAGTAATTGATTCAGTAGGACTCCTTATCCATGTAAACGATCATTATGACATCTGAATTCATTAATTATCTGAAATACACTGCGTGTGCGTGTGATGTTAAATGTTTGAACCAAGGTTAACGGTTAAAGTGTCAGAGAATGGGTGGTGATTTTTTGACGTCCTCCCATGATCTGAAGTGAGCGTGCGTGTTTGTGTTGGTGAAAGTTTAAGAAATGTACAACTGTCGGTTCAGCTCTCTGGTGCTCCCTGCTGGCAGTATCACTATACTGTCCTCATGTTTCACAAAAATAGTTTTGAGAGACGTTGTCAGTTTTTGTATGTTGCTTAAATCCTCCAAAGCGGTTGGCAGTAAACATCAGGTCACGGTACGCCACGGTAGGCCACGGAGTCAATGAGCGCGAGTTGAAAAAGAAAATGCTTACAGCACCTGGTATTCCCAGGCGGTCTCCCATCCAAGTACTAACCAGGCCCGACCCTGCTTAGCTTCCGAGATCAGACGAGATCGGGCGTGTTCAGGGTGGTATGGCCGTAAGCAATTAGTGCCGGCGCAAAACCAGGTTTTATACAGTAGCACATAAGGAGTGAGAAAGCTGATGAGGCTCGACGTTACACTCTTACAAAAACAATCATTAGTTAGATATAAACGGCAGTAATTGATTCAGTAGGACTCCTTATCCATGTAAACGATCATTGTGACATCTGAATTCATTAATTATCTGAAATACACTGCGTGTGCGTGTGATGTTAAATGATTGAACCAAGGTTAACGGTTAAAGTGTCAGAGAATGGGTGGTGATTTTTTGACGTCCTCCCATGATCTGAAGTGAGCGTGCGTGTTTGTGTTGGTGAAAGTTTAAGAAATGTACAACTGTCGGTTCAGCTCTCTGGTGCTCCCTGCTGGCAGTATCACTATACTGTCCTCATGTTTCACAAAAATAGTTTTGAGAGACGTTGTCAGTTTTTGTACGTTGCTTAAATCCTCCAAAGCGGTTGGCAGTAAACATCAGGTCACGGTACGCCACGGTAGGCCACGGAGGCAATGAGCTCGAGTTGAAAAAGAAAAAGCTTACAGCACCTGGTATTCCCAGGCGGTCTCCCATCCAAGTACTAACCAGGCCCGACCCTGCTTAGCTTCCGAGATCAGACGAGATCGGGCGTGTTCAGGGTGGTATGGCCGTAAGCAGTTAGTGCAGGCGCAAAACCAGGTTTTATAGAGTAGCACATAAGGAGTGAGAAAGCTGCTGAGGCTCGACGTTACACTCTTACAAAAACAATCATTAGTTAGATATAAACGGCAGTAATTGATTCAGTAGGACTCCTTATCCATGTAAACGATCATTGTGACATCTGAATTCATTAATTATCTGAAATACACTGCGTGTGCGTGTGATGTTAAATGTTTGAACCAAGGTTAAGGGTTAAAGTGTCAGAGAATGGGTGGTGATTTTTTGACGTCCTCCCATGATCTGAAGTGAGCGTGCGTGTTTGTGTTGGTGAAAGTTTAAGAAATATACAACTGTCGTTTCAGCTCTCTGGTGCTCCCTGCTGGCAGTATCACTATACTGTCCTCATGTTTCACAAAAATAGTTTTGAGAGACGTTGTCAGTTTTTGTATGTTGCTTAAATCCTCCAAAGCGGTTGGCAGTAAACATCCGGTCACGGTACGCCACGGTAGGCCACGGAGGCAATGAGCTCGAGTTGAAAAAGAAAAAGCTTACAGCACCTGGTATTCCCAGGCGGTCTCCCATCCAAGTACTAACCAGGCCCGACCCTGCTTAGCTTCCGAGATCAGACGAGATCGGGCATGTTCAGGGTGGTATGGCCGCAAGCAATTAGTCCAGGCGCAAAACCAGGTTTTATACAGTAGCACATAAGGAGTGAGAAAGCTGCTGAGGCTCGACGTTACACTCTTACAAAAACAATCATTAGTTAGATATAAACGGCAGTAATTGATTCAGTAGGACTCCTTATCCATGTAAACGATCATTGTGACATCTGAATTCATTAATTATCTGAAATACACTGCGTGTGCGTGTGATGTTAAATGTTTGAACCAAGGTTAAGGGTTAAAGTGTCAGAGAATGGGTGGTGATTTTTTGACGTCCTCCCATGATCTGAAGTGAGCGTGCGTGTTTGTGTTGGTGAAAGTTTAAGAAATGTACAACTGTCGGTTCAGCTCTCTGGTGCTCCCTGCTGGCAGTATCACTATACTGTCCTCATGTTTCACAAAAATAGTTTTGAGAGACGTTGTCAGTTTTTGTATGTTGCTTAAATCCTCCAAAGCGGTTGGCAGTAAACATCAGGTCACGGTACGCCACGGTAGGCCACGGAGGCAATGAGCTCGAGTTGAAAAAGAAAAAGCTTACAGCACCTGGTATTCCCAGGCGGTCTCCCATCCAAGTACTAACCAGGCCCGACCCTGCTTAGCTTCCGAGATCAGACGAGATCGGGCATGTTCAGGGTGGTATGGCCGCAAGCAATTAGTCCAGGCGCAAAACCAGGTTTTATACAGTAGCACATAAGGAGTGAGAAAGCTGCTGAGGCTTGACGTTACACTTTTACAAAAACAATCATTAGTTAGATATAAACGGCAGTAATTGATTCAGTAGGACTCCTTATCCATGTAAACGATCATTGTGACATCTGAATTCATTAATTATCTGAAATACACTGCGTGTGCGTGTGATGTTAAATGTTTGAACCAAGGTTAACGGTTAAAGTGTCAGAGAATGGGTGGTGATTTTTTGACGTCCTCCCATGATCTGAAGTGAGCGTGCGTGTTTGTGTTGGTGAAAGTTTAAGAGATATACAACTGTCGTTTCAGCTCTCTGGTGCTCCCTGCTGGCAGTATCACTATACTGTCCTCATGTTTCACAAAAATAGTTTTGAGAGACGTTGTCAGTTTTTGTATGTTGCTTAAATCCTCCAAAGCGGTTGGCAGTAAACATCAGGTCACGGTACGCCACGGTAGGCCACGGAGTAAATGAGCTCGAGTTGAAAAAGAAAAAGCTTACAGCACCTGGTATTCCCAGGCGGTCTCCCATCCAAGTACTAACCAGGCCCGACCCTGCTTAGCTTCCGAGATCAGACGAGATCGGGCGTGTTCAGGGTGGTATGGCCGTAATCAATTAGTACAGGCGCAAAACCAGGTTTTATACAGTAGCAGATAAGGAGTGAGAAAGCTGCTGAGGCTCGACGTTACACTTTTACAAAAACAATCATTAGTTAGATATAAACGGCAGTAATTGATTCAGTAGGACTCCTTATCCATGTAAACGATCATTGTGACATCTGAATTCATTAATTATCTGAAATACACTGCGTGTGCGTGTGATGTTAAATGTTTGAACCAAGGTTAACGGTTAAAGTGTCAGAGAATGGGTGGTGATTTTTTGACGTCCTCCCATGATCTGAAGTGAGCGTGCGTGTTTGTGTTGGTGAAAGTTTAAGAAATGTACAACTGTCGGTTCAGCTCTCTGGTGCTCCCTGCTGGCAGTATCACTATACTGTCCTCATGTTTCACAAAAACTAGTTTTGAGAGACGTTGTCAGTTTTTGTAATGTTGCTTAAATCCTCCAAAGCGGTTGGCAGTAAACATCAGGTCACGGTACGCCACGGAGTCAATGAGCTCGAGTTGAAAAATAAAAAGCTTACAGCACCTGGTATTCCCAGGCGGTCTCCCATCCAAGTACTAACCAGGCCCGACCCTGCTTAGCTTCCGAGATCAGACGAGATCGGGCGTGTTCAGGGTGTATGGCCGTAAGCAATTAGTGCAGGCGCAAAACCAGGTTTTATACAGTAGGAGTGAGAAAGCTGCTGAGGCTCGACGTTACACTTTTAGAAAAACAATCATTAGTTAGATATAAACGGCAGTAATTGATTCAGTAGGACTCCTTATCCATGTAAACGATCATTGTGACATCTGAATTCATTAATTATCTGAAATACACTGCGTGTGCGTGTGATGTTAAATGTTTGAACCAAGGTTAACGGTTAAAGTGTCAGAGAATGGGTGGTGATTTTTTGACGTCCTCCCATGATCTGAAGTGAGCGTGCGTGTTTGTGTTGGTGAAAGTTTAAGAAATGTACAACTGTCGTTTCAGCTCTCTGGTGCTCCCTGCTGGCAGTATCACTATACTGTCCTCATGTTTCACAAAAATAGTTTTGAGAGACGTTGTCAGTTTTTGTATGTTGCTTAAATCCTCCAAAGCGGTTGGCAGTAAACATCAGGTCACGGTACGCCACGGTAGGCCACGGAGTCAATGAGCTCGAGTTGAAAAAGAAAACGCTTACAGCACCTGGTATTCCCGGGCGGTCTCCCATCCAAGTACTAACCAGGCCCAACCCTGCTTAGCTTCCGAGATCAGACGAGATCGGGCATGTTCAGCCTGGTATAGCCGTAAGCAATTAGTGCAGGCGCAAAACCAGGTTTTATACAGTAGCACATAAGGAGTGAGAAAGCTGCTGAGGCTCGACGTTACACTTTTACAAAACAATCATTAGTTAGATATAAACGGCAGTAATTGATTCAGTAGGACTCCTTATCCATGTAAACGATCATTGTGACATCTGAATTCATTAATTATCTGAAATACACTGCGTGTGCGTGTGATGTTAAATGTTTGAACCAAGGTTAACGGTTAAAGTGTCAGAGAATGGGTGGTGATTTTTTGACGTCCTCCCATGATCTGAAGTGAGCGTGCGTGTTTGTGTTGGTGAAAGTTTAAGAAATGTACAACTGTCGGTTCAGCTCTCTGGTGCTCCCTGCTGGCAGTATCACTATACTGTCCTCATGTTTCACAAAAATAGTTTTGAGAGACGTTGTCAGTTTTTGTATGTTGCTTAAATCCTCCAAAGCGGTTGGCAGTAAACATCAGGTCACGGTACGCCACGGAGTCAATGAGCTCGAGTTGAAAAATAAAAAGCTTACAGCACCTGGTATTCCCAGGCGGTCTCCCATCCAAGTACTAACCAGGCCCGACCCTGCTTAGCTTCCGAGATCAGACGAGATCGGGCGTGTTCAGGGTGGTATGGCCGTAAGCAATTAGTGCAGGCGCAAAACCAGGTTTTATACAGTAGCACATAAGGAGTGAGAAAGCTGCTGAGGCTCGACGTTACACTTTTAGAAAAAAAATCATTAGTTAGATATAAACGGCAGTAATTGATTCAGTAGGACTCCTTATCCATGTAAACGATCATTGTGACATCTGAATTCATTAATTATCTGAAATACACTGCGTGTGCGTGTGATGTTAAATGTTTGAACCAAGGTTAACGGTTAAAGTGTCAGAGAATGGGTGGTGATTTTTTGTACGTCCTCCCATGATCTGAAGTGAGCGTGCGTGTTTGTGTTGGTGAAAGTTTAAGAAATGTACAACTGTCGTTTCAGCTCTCTGGTGCTCCCTGCTGGCAGTATCACTATACTGTCCTCATGTTTCACAAAAATAGTTTTGAGAGACGTTGTCAGTTTTTGTATGTTGCTTAAATCCTCCAAAGCGGTTGGCAGTAAACATCAGGTCACGGTACGCCACGGTAGGCCACGGAGTCAATGAGCTCGAGTTGAAAAAGAAAAAGCTTACAGCACCTGGTATTCCCGGGCGGTCTCCCATCCAAGTACTAACCAGGCCCGACCCTGCTTAGCTTCCGAGATCAGACGAGATCGGGCATGTTCAGCCTGGTATAGCCGTAAGCAATTAGTGCAGGCGCAAAACCAGGTTTTATACAGTAGCACATAAGGAGTGAGAAAGCTGCTGAGGCTTGACGTTACACTTTTACAAAAACAATCATTAGTTAGATATAAACGGCAGTAATTGATTCAGTAGGACTCCTTATCCATGTAAACGATCATTGTGACATCTGAATTCATTAATTATCTGAAATACACTGCGTGTGCGTGTGATGTTAAATGTTTGAACCAAGGTTAACGGTTAAAGTGTCAGAGAATGGGTGGTGATTTTTTGACGTCCTCCCATGATCTGAAGTGAGCGTGCGTGTTTGTGTTGGTGAAAGTTTAAGAAATGTACAACTGTCGGTTCAGCTCTCTGGTGCTCCCTGCTGGCAGTATCACTATACTGTCCTCATGTTTCACAAAAATAGTTTTGAGAGACGTTGTCAGTTTTTGTATGTTGCTTAAATCCTCCAAAGCGGTTGGCAGTAAACATCAGGTCACGGTACGCCACGGAGTCAATGAGCTCGAGTTGAAAAATAAAAAGCTTACAGCACCTGGTATTCCCAGGCGGTCTCCCATCCAAGTACTAACCAGGCCCGACCCTGCTTAGCTTCCGAGATCAGACGAGATCGGGCGTGTTCAGGGTGGTATGGCCGTAAGCAATTAGTGCAGGCGCAAAACCAGGTTTTATACAGTAGGAGTGAGAAAGCTGCTGAGGCTCGACGTTACACTTTTAGAAAAAAAATCATTAGTTAGATATAAACGGCAGTAATTGATTCAGTAGGACTCCTTATCCATGTAAACGATCATTGTGACATCTGAATTCATTAATTATCTGAAATACACTGCGTGTGCGTGTGATGTTAAATGTTTGAACCAAGGTTAACGGTTAAAGTGTCAGAGAATGGGTGGTGATTTTTTGACGTCCTCCCATGATCTGAAGTGAGCGTGCGTGTTTGTGTTGGTGAAAGTTTAAGAAATGTACAACTGTCGTTTCAGCTCTCTGGTGCTCCCTGCTGGCAGTATCACTATACTGTCCTCATGTTTCACAAAAATAGTTTTGAGAGACGTTGTCAGTTTTTGTATGTTGCTTAAATCCTCCAAAGCGGTTGGCAGTAAACATCAGGTCACGGTACGCCACGGTAGGCCACGGAGTCAATGAGCTCGAGTTGAAAAAGAAAAAGCTTACAGCACCTGGTATTCCCAGGCGGTCTCCCACCAAGTACTAACAGGCCCGACCCTGCTTAGCTTCTGAGATCAGACGAGATCGGGCGTGTTCAGGGTGGTATGGCCGTAAGCAATTAGTGCAGGCGCAAAACCAGGTTTTATACAGTAGGAGTGAGAAAGCTGCTGAGGCTCGACGTTACACTTTTAGAAAAAAAATCATTAGTTAGATATAAACGGCAGTAATTGATTCAGTAGGACTCCTTATCCATGTAAACGATCATTGTGACATCTGAATTCATTAATTATCTGAAATACACTGCGTGTGCGTGTGATGTTAAATGTTTGAACCAAGGTTAACGGTTAAAGTGTCAGAGAATGGGTGGTGATTTTTTGACGTCCTCCCATGATCTGAAGTAGCGTGCGTGTTTGTGTTGGTGAAAGTTTAAGAAATGTACAACTGTCGTTTCAGCTCTCTGGTGCTCCCTGCTGGCAGTATCACTATACTGTCCTCATGTTTCACAAAAATAGTTTTGAGAGACGTTGTCAGTTTTTGTATGTTGCTTAAATCCTCCAAAGCGGTTGGCAGTAAACATCAGGTCACGGTACGCCACGGTAGGCCACGGAGTCAATGAGCTCGAGTTGAAAAAAGAAAAAGCTTACAGCACCTGGTATTCCCAGGCGGTCTCCCACCCAAGTACTAACCAGGCCCGACCCTGCTTAGCTTCTGAGATCAGACGAGATCGGGCGTGTTCAGGGTGGTATGGCCGTAAGCAATTAGTGCAGGCGCAAAACCAGGTTTTATACAGTAGCACATAAGGAGTGAGAAAGCTGCTGAGGCTCGACGTTACACTTTTACAAAAACAATCATTAGTTAGATATAAACGGCAGTAATTGATTCAGTAGGACTCCTTATCCATGTAAACGATCATTGTGACATCTGAATTCATTAATTATCTGAAATACACTGCGTGTGCGTGTGATGTCAAATGTTTGAACCAAGGTTAACGGTTAAAGTGTCAGAGAATGGGTGGTGATTTTTTGACGTCCTCCCATGATCTGAAGTGAGCGTGCGTGTTTGTGTTGGTGAAAGTTTAAGAAATGTACAACTGTCGTTTCAGCTCTCTGGTGCTCCCTGCTGGCAGTATCACTATACTGTCCTCATGTTTCACAAAAATAGTTTTGAGAGACGTTGTCAGTTTTTGTATGTTGCTTAAATCCTCCAAAGCGGTTGGCAGTAAACATCAGGTCACGGTACGCCACGGTAGGCCACGGAGGCAATGAGCTCGAGTTGAAAAAGAAAAAGCTTACAGCACCTGGTATTCCCTGGCGGTCTCCCATCCAAGTACTAACCAGGCCCGACCCTGCTTAGCTTCCAAGATCAGACGAGATCGGGTGTGTTCAGGCTGGTTTGGCCGTAAGCAATTAGTACAGGCGCAAAACCAGGTTTTATACAGTAGCAGATAAGGAGTGAGAAAGCTGCTGAGGCTTGACGTTACACTTTTACAAAAACAATCATTAGTTAGATATAAACGGCAGTAATTGATTCAGTAGGACTCCTTATCCATGTAAACGATCAGTGTGACATCTGAATTCATTAATTATCTGAAATACACTGCGTGTGCGTGTGATGTTAAATGTTTGAACCAAGGTTAACGGTTAAAGTGTCAGAGAATGGGTGGTGATTTTTTGACGTCCTCCCATGATCTGAAGTCAGCGTGCGTGTTTGTGTTGGTGAAAGTTTAAGAAATGTACAACTGTCGGTTCAGCTCTCTGGTGCTCCCTGCTGGCAGTATCACTATACTGTCCTCATGTTTCACAAAAATAGTTTTGAGAGACGTTGTCAGTTTTTGTATGTTGCTTAAATCCTCCAAAGCGGTTGGCAGTAAACATCAGGTCACGGTAGGTCACGGTAGGCCACGGAGGCAATGAGCTCGAGTTGAAAAAGAAAAAGCTTACAGCACCTGGTATTCCCAGGCGGTCTCCCATCCAATGGGACGTCCTCCCATGATCTGAAGTGAGCGTGCGTGTTTGTGTTGGTGAAAGTTTAAGAAATGTACAACTGTCGTTTCAGCTCTCTGGTGCTCCCTGCTGGCAGTATCACTATACTGTCCTCATGTTTCACAAAAATAGTTTTGAGAGACGTTGTCAGTCTTTGTATGTTGCTTAAATCCTCCAAAGCGGTTGGCAGTAAACATCAGGTCACGGTACGCCACGGAGTCAATGAGCTCGAGTTGAAAAAGAAAGAGCTTACAGCACCTGGTATTCCCAGGCGGTCTCCCAACCAAGTACTAACCAGGCCCGACCCTGCTTAGCTTCCGAGATCAGACGAGATCGGGCGTGTTCAGGGTGGTATGGCCGTAAGCAATTAGTGCAGGCGCAAAACCAAGTTTTATACAGTAGCACATAAGGAGTGAGAAAGCTGCTTAGGCTCGACGTTACACTTTTACAAAAACAATCATTAGTTAGATATAAACGGCAGTAATTGATTCAGTAGGACTCCTTATCCATGTAAACGATCATTGTGACATCTGAATTCATTAATTATCTGAAATACACTGCGTGTGCGTGTGATGTTAAATGTTTGAACCAAGGTTAACGGTTAAAGTGTCAGAGAATGGGTGGTGATTTTTTGACGTCCTCCCATGATCTGAAGTGAGCGTGCGTGTTTGTGTTGGTGAAAGTTTAAGAAATGTACAACTGTCATTTCAGCTCTCTGGTGCTCCCTGCTGGCAGTATCACTATACTGTCCTCATGTTTCACAAAAATAGTTTTGAGAGACGTTGTCAGTCTTTGTATGTTGCTTAAATCCTCCAAAGCGGTTGGCAGTAAACATCAGGTCACGGTAGGCCACGGAGGCAATGAGCTCGAGTTGAAAAAGAAAAAGCTTACAGCACCTGGTATTCCCAGGCGGTCTCCCATCCAAGTACTAACCAGGCCCGACCATGCTTAGCTTCAGAGATCAGACGAGATCTGGCGTGTTCTTTTTTTTTTATTTTTTTTTATTATTAACACAAAATATATACATACACCATCATACATAAATAAAATATAAAACAAATAAAACAAGAAAGATACTTCATAAAACCAAAATAACTACAAACAATACTGGGTTAGCCAGGATGCTTTTGTAAAAACCTTCAATACGCTGGCCCCTCACCAAATCAAAAAAGTCATGAACTTAAAACACTAATTAACAAGAAATAAAAAATAGTCAGTCACCCTGCTGACCTCAACTTATCCAAAATCCAATTTCACTTCCCCATCGCCTCCAAGCACAACAAAAGTGCTCCCCTCCACAAACCCTCCCAGAAACTCATCTTTCCCAACATAACTATACACCATATTTACATCTCTTCTCATTATACTCTTAAAAACACTCCATACCTCAACTCTCTTCTTCTCATAATGGGCCAAATTTCTCCTGAGCTTGACAGCAAACCTTGCGTGGCTTAAAACATAATTTAACAGATTAACATTACAACCTTCCAACCTACTTGTCACACCAAACAGCCACAACTCTCTCCATTTCATTCTCTCCACAAACCCTCCTCCCCAACATCTGTTTATTAATCCTTTAATTTTCCCAAAGTATCCCTCCAACTCACAACATTCAACAAACTCATGCATACACGTTTCCACCCCCACTCCGCACACATCACATTCCTTCCTCACATTCACATCAAACCTACTGATTATTAAATTGTTAAACACCCTATTGTGCCGCAAAAGGAAATCAAAATCTTCACATTCAATGCAGTTCCATTTCACTCTTAAATTCCTCCATATTCCCCCTACATCCATATCAATCATCACTCTAACCCATACTTTCTCTGCAGCCGGTCTCCTCACTTCTTTCCCTCTTAAACATCTATACATTACTCTCGTTTTCACACTCTTCAGACTCACCCTCCTTTCTCCTTCCCCCACATACATTTCCATCTCACCTTCTCCATTCACCACAGCCTCTCTCTCAATCATCCCAACCCATTCTCTCGGCATACCCTCCTTGATCCTTTCCAACACTCCCTGTGCCGTACCCAACCATATTTCATCCCCTCTTTCCCTCACCTCATCGACCATTACCTGTGCCCTCATGAACCCAGGTACATACTCATAAACTAAATCCTTCACCTTCCTAACCCCTGCTCTCCAAATCACCCTGTTATAAATTGTGTTCCCCTCAAATGTGATTTTTGGATTTAAAAACACTGGTTGCTCCCATACCTGCTTAACATCCTTACACTCATACTTCACACATTTCACAAACTCTCCCCACGCTCCCAACACCTCCTTATAAAACTCAGCCACTCCAACCAACATACCTTTCTTTAGTTCCATATACACTCCACTCTCTCCACACCCACCACACTTATTAATTGCTTCCCTTAAAAACACCTTCCATATATGATCCCCCTTGTCCTTTAAATATCTCACCACCATTTTCACCCTCAGGGCTTTCTTTTTCCTTTCTAAATTAATCAATTTTAACCCACCATCCTCATACTCATTTTCCATCACCTCCCTGGCTATCCTAACTCCCTTCCCTCCCCACACAAACTCACTCACCATTCTCTCCACCTCCTTCAAAACTCTATCAGGCACATCCAACACATTCATTGCATACACAAGCTTGCTCATTACCAGCGCATTCACAACTGTCACCTTCCCCTTCAGCTTCAACCCTCTAAGTTTCCAAAACCTTAACGTCTTCCTAATACCATTCATTATCCCTTCAAACTGCATATCCCTCCCTTCTTTATCCTCTATCCCTAAGTTCACACCTAACATCCTAAAATAATCCTTTTTCTCTTTCAATCCTATCTCCCTCCTACCTGCTCTCTCCACACCTACATACATGATTTCTGACTTTTCTATGTTTATTTTTGCCCCTGATGCCCTACCATATAACTCTACACTACCTAAAACCTCAACTACACTTTCCCTGTCCCTTACTGTAACTGTCGTGTCATCCGCATACTGAAATAATAAACTAACCCGCCCCTCTGGTAACTCTATACCCCTGATCCCATCATTCTGCATTAGAAGTGCCGCTAGCGGCTCTGCCGACAAGGAGTAGAGCAGTGCCGACAGCGGACAGCCTTGCCTAACCGACCTTTCCAGTCTAAATGAGTCTGTGACAATCCCATTGATTTTAACGCAACTCACTGCCCTGTCGTACATCCTCTTTATCCATCCTACCAACCTGTGCCCAAAACCAAATTTATCTAACACTCTATATAAATACTCATGATCCACCCTATCAAATGCTTTGTTCAAATCTAAACTTACAACTATCCCCCCTTTATCTCTCTTCATATATTCTATTATGTCCCTAATACTGCTAATTGTGTCTGCTATGTCCCTACCTGGTATACTATATGCCTGTGTGCTTCCCACCACCTTCCCTATTACCTGCTTGACCCTGTTGGCTAACACCCTTGCTAAAACTTTATAATCACCATTCAACATACTAAGTGGCCTATAATTCTGTAGCTTAACCCTACTCCCTTTCTTGTGTATCACCGTTACTAACCCTGTCGACATGCTCAGCGGCATCTCGCCCTTCTCCTCTATCCATCTAAATAACCTCTCTAGCACTGGCACTAACTCCTCCCTAAACTCAACATAAAATTCACCAATTAACCCATCTATCCCTGGACTCTTATTTCTCCCTAACCCTCCTATCGCTTCATTTATTTCACCTGTCCCTATTCCTGTCTCACACATCTCCCTATCATCATCGCTCAACCTGGCTTTCACACTATCCAACACCTGCCTCATACTCTCCTCATCCACTTCTTCTTTCCTAAATAAATCCCTATAAAAATCTTCTACTCTTTCAGCTATCCCTACAAAATCAGTAATCATCTCCCCTTCCTATCCTTCCACCTTTTCTAAATAATTATTCTTCTGCTTCGTCTTTTCTAATCCTAAAAAGAATCCTGTACATTTCTCTCCCTCAATCACATATCTGGCCCTACTTCTGACTATTGCACCCATACACCTCCTCTGTTCTATCTCCTTCAGTTCATCCTTAATTCTAATATACTTCCCCAAATCATAGCCTACCACCTCATCCGCTCTCTTTGCCTCTCTAGCTAAATCTCCCTTTAACCTCCTCTCTCTCTCTCTCTGGGTCATATTCCTGCCTCTACTATAACCCATACTCAATTCCTTTATCTCTCCTTTCAAACTCTCCCACCACCTCCCAATGTCCTCCTCATACATTCTCTCATTCTTCCTCCTCAATATACATTCTCTCACTTTCCTTTTGTACTTTTCTTCTCTCAGCAACTCACCATTCATACACCACACGCCTCCCCCTCTCCTCTCAAACCCCTGACCTAAATTAAACCCTAACACCATGTGATCACTGAGCGCAGTAACCTTATACTCAATTCTCCCTATCCTACCTGAAATGCCGTTTGTACTCAAAACTAAATCTATCCTACTCTGTTTTAAAACTCCTCTCACCACTTGCCTCCTTGAAAAAACCCTCCCTTCTGGATTCCTTTCCCTCCACACATCTATTAAACCATTGTCTCTCATAACCTCCTCCAACACACCTCTTGACAAGTCATTCATGAAACACATACTTGCAGACGCATCCAACCTCCCACACCACACGTTAAAGTCACCCACCACCAAACAGTTTTCCACACACATTCCCCCCAATCCCTCAAAAAAAACCCTCCTCTCCTTCACCTCATTCGGCGCATACACATTCAACAATCGACATATTTTACCCAAGTACTCAAAAGTAATTCCTATCACCCTCCCATCACCATCATCCACACACTTCGTCACTTTCTCAACCACTCCCCTTTTCACTAAAATTGCTACCCCTCTTGATTTAACACCACCATTATTCACATACATGTCCCCCATCCATTCTCTCTCAACCACCCTCATAACCTCCTCATCCCAATGTGTCTCTTGTAAACATATTATGTCTGCCTCACACACCATCAAGGTTTGCTGCCTCCTGTTCCTGTCCCTTAGCCCATTAGCGTTAAAAGAAGTTATCCTGATCATTAAAAGTATAAATGAGAAGAGATTCCACACGTTATATTATTAATTTGCACTTTTTTTCCCCTTATCTTCTCTCTCCTTCCTCCCCGATGGTCTTTTCCTATTTCCTCCCACCACCTCCATGTTTTCCTCCCCACTGTCTGATATATCCGAAGCCACCCACTTCCTACTTTCTGTTATATCAGAAGCCCTCCACCCAAACTTAATCCCGCTTGCCACCGACCTTCCTCCTCCCTGTCCCACCACAGTCATTCCACTCTTTCCCACGTTCTTCTCCCCTCCTTTCGCTCCCTCACCCGCGCTGCTCCGCTCCTCTCGCTCGTCCGTCCCTCTCACAGCACTGTCCGCGCTGCAGCCGTTCTCCTCCCTTTCCATCTCTCCTCCCGTCTCCGTTGTCTCTTCCGCTACGCCGGAAGCTCCAGGAACGACACCACCGTTTCGTCACTGGTAAGCTCCTTTGCAACTATACTAACCCCTCTTATTTTGAACCCGTCCATAAGTTTATTCTTCCCACTGAGGTGTCCCATTGTCAATTCGTACTTTTTCAAACCAGTTTTACGGCACGCCATCAACTCCCCGCACACCTCTCTCGTCACTCTCATAAACTCCATCACTGTTATTGGATCTTCCCCGATCAGTTCCACACTCACGGTCAGTTCTTTGTCGTATTTAATCTCTCCAACCTCTTCTCCCCTCTGGTCTTTCTTTCCATAATCTACTCCATCCAAGCCTTTTACGTTTCCATTTCCCGATTCCATTACGTCCGTCCGCATGGTATTCCTTCCCCAAACCAATGGGAGAATTATATTCCCCCAAACAGTGCCTCACTGTTTGGGGGAGATGTATCAAAGAAAATCAAAAAATAGGATACTTAAACAAGCATAAAGGTCTCACCAAACACTCGACTGCTCTCTGCTCTCTGCTCACTTCCTGCTTGCGCACCTGAACGGGATCAGACGAGATCGGGCGTGTTCAGGGTGGTATGGCCGTAAACAATTAGTGCAGGCGTAAAAACAGGTTTTATACAGTAGCACATAAGGAGTGAGAAAGCTGCTGAGGCTCGACGTTACACTTTTACAAAAACAATCATTAGTTAGATATAAACGGCAGTAATTGATTCAGTAGGACTCCTTATCCATGTAAACGATCATTGTGACATCTGAATTCATTAATTATCTGCAATACACTGCGTGTGCGTGTGATGTTAAATGTTTGAACCAAGGTTAACGGTTAAAGTGTCAGAGAATGGGTGGTGATTTTTTGACGTCCTCCCATGATCTGAAGTGAGCGTGCGTGTTTGTGTTGGTGAAAGTTTAAGAAATGTACAACTGTCGTTTCAGCTCTCTGGTGCTCCCTGCTGGCAGTATCACTATACTGTCCTCATGTTTCACAAAAATAGTTTTGAGAGACGTTGTCAGTCTTTGTATGTTGCTTAAATCCTCCAAAGCGGTTGGCAGTAAACATCAGGGGTCTCATTTAGAAAACTATGCGTGGGATCGTTACTAAAAATATGCGTACGCCCAGAAGCCAAGTTTTGCGTGCGCCAAAAAATATTCCGATTTATAAAACACTGCGTACGCACACCTGTACGCAATCTTTGCTTTATAAATCACAGACTGCCTACAAGTGTGCGCAGCTGAATCAGCTTCACGTTCCGCCCTCTACACGCCCCTTTTTAACCATAAATGGTCAATGCAAATGACCTCATGAATGCGATCTGCATATAAAACAGACTCAGATGCCGGTATTATGTCTTGTTGGAAACAATGGCAGAAGTACTGAGAAAATCAAAAAAGCGAAATTTCACGGAGGTTGAAGTGGAGACACTTGTGGGTGAGATGGAGGCCCGAAAGGTAGTTTTGTTCGGCGGTCACGGGATTGGGATCATCAACAACAAAAAGCAGAGTGAGTGGCAACATGTTGCTGCAGCAGTGAACTCTGTCAGTAGCACGGAGCGCACTGTCCCAGAATTAAAAAAAGAAGTGGTCTGACATAGAGTTACATATTTTTATGTAGCCTACCAATAAATCGTTATGGTCCCTAAATACCCTCTCCCTCCGAATCCTGCCATTTGCATGGTCCGCCAGAAGTGCCATATGGTGCAGCATTACAACAGCGCTCACCTCTGTATTTATAGGGTTACGGTAATAAGACTGACGAGAACGCCTTGGATAATCAGTTTGTAATCACCCACGTAAAATGTTCTTGAACATAACCCCTTTTTAATGCCTGATTTGTCATGAAAAGCATCAAGAGTAACGGACAACGATTGTGGTGAGGCTTGGTTTTTCACACTTGATTTAATTGACATTTGATTATGTGTTTACAGTCTCATCTCATCTCATTTCCGTCCGCTTATCCGGGGTCGGGTCGCGGGGGGAGCAGCTCAAGCAGGGGGCCCCAAACTTCCCCTTCCCGGTCCACATTGACCAGCTCCCACGGGGGGATCCCGAGGCGTTCCCAGGCCAGTGTTGAGATATAATCTCTCCACCTAGTCCTGGGTCTTCCCCGAGGTCTCCTCCCCACTGGACGTGCCTGAAACACCTCCCAAGGAAGGCGCCCAGTGGGCATCCTTACCAGATGCCCGAACAACCTCAGCTGACTCCTTTCTAAGTAAAGGAGCAGCGGCTCTAATCCGAGTTCCTCACGGATGGCTGAGCTTCTCACCCTATCCCTAAGGGAGACGCCAGCCACCCTTCTGAGAAAACTCATCTCGGCCGCTTGTACCCGCAATCTCGTCCTTTCGGTCATCACCCAGCCCTCATGACCATAGGTGAGGATAGGAACGAAGATCGACCGGTAGATCGAGAGCTTTGCCTTGTGGCTCAGCTCTCTTTTCGTTACAACGGTGCGGTAAAGCGAACGCAATACCGCCCCCGCTGCTCCGATTCTCCTGCCAATCTCACGCTCCATAGTACCCTTGCTCGCGAACAAGACCCCGAGGTATTTGAACTCCTTCACTTGGGCTAAGGATTACAGGTGTTTACAGTGTCACATAAAAATATTATGTTATTGACACATGTTGGACAGATGCTCTATTCCATGCAGTCGCGCCGTCAGTGGTTAGTATGGAGTGACGGGATTAAATATAGAGAATTTCTTTTTATTTCTATTCTAAAGGAGATATTTCTGGAGTTATAACTGAGAAATAACGCAGTGGATTTAAATTATTCTGATTAGGATTTAACGCATGACACGGGTTGAAATTAAATTTATGAAGGGCGATGATAAAACATAATCGTTCTTCTCACTCTGCAATTCTTCGGTCTGACTTCAGTTCACCACCACACCGTCTGTGTCGCCAATTCTCCTTTTCCTCCAAACCATGCGTACGCATGGGTCAGAGTTTGCTTAGGGCTGCGCACATTTTCCCGTCAAGTTGGTTTTTTATAGATCACAACCTTGGCGTGAAAAGTCACGTACGCAACTTTCAGCCCCGTTTTGTGCGTACGCAACGGTTATAAATTAGGCCCCAGGTCACGGTAGGCCACGGAGGCAATGAGCTTGAGTTGAAAAAGAAAAAGCTTACAGCACCTGGTATTCCCAGGCGGTCTCCCATCCAAGTACTAACCAGGCCCAACCCTGCTTAGCTTCCGAGATCAGACGAGATCGGGCGTGTTCAGGGTGGTATGGCCGTAAGCAATTAGTGCAGGCGCAAAACCAGGTTTTATACAGTAGCACATAAGTAGTGAGCAAGCTGCTGAGGCTCGACGTTACACTTTTACAAAAACAATCATTAGTTAGATATAAATGGCAGTAATTGATTCAGTAGGACTCCTTATCCATGCAAACGATTATTGTGACATCTGAATTCATTAATTGTCTGCAATACACTGCGTGTGCGTGTGATGTTAATTGTTTGAACCAAGGTTAACGGTTAAAGTGTCAGAGAATGGGTGGTGATTTTTTGCCGTCCTCCCATGATCTGAAGTGAGCGTGCGTGTTTGTGTTGGTGAAAGTTTAAGAAATGTACAACTGTCGTTTCAGCTCTCTGGTGCTCCCTGCTGGCAGTATCACTATACTGTCCTCATGTTTCACAAAAAAAGTTTTGAGAGACGTTGTCAGTCTTTGTATGTTGCTTAAATCCTCCAAAGCGGTTGGCAGTAAACATCAGGTCACGGTAGGCCACGGAGGCAATGAGCTCGAGTTGAAAAAGAAAAAGCTTAAAGCACCTGGTATTCCCAGGCGGTCTTCCATCCAAGTACTAACCAGGCCCGATCATGCTTAACTTCAGAGATCAGACGAGATCGGGCGTGTTCATGGTGGTATGGCCGTAAGCAATTAGTTCAGGCGTAAAAACAGGTTTTATACAGTAGCACATAAGGAGTGAGAAAGCTGCTGAGGCTCGACGTTACACTTTTACAAAAACAATCATTAGTTAGATATAAATGGCAGTAATTGATTCAGTAGCACTCCTTATCCATGTAAACGATCATTGTGACATCTGAATTCATTAATTATCTGCAATACACTGCGTGTGCGTGTGATGTTAAATGTTTGAACCAAGGTTAACGGTTAAAGTGTCAGAGAATGGGTGGTGATTTTTTGACGTCCTCCCATGATCTGAAGTGAGCGTGCGTGTTTGTGTTGGTGAAAGTTTAAGAAATGTACAACTGTCGTTTCAGCTCTCTGGTGCTCCCTGCTGGCAGTATCACTATACTGTCCTCATGTTTCACAAAAATAGTTTTGAGAGACGTTGTCAGTCTTTGTATGTTGCTTAAATCCCCCAAAGCGGTTGGCAGTAAACATCAGGTCACGGTAGGCCACGGAGGCAATGAGCTCGAGTTGAAAAAGAAATAGCTTACAGCACCTGGTATTCCCAGTCGGTCTCCCATCCAAGTACTAACCAGGCCCGACCCTGCTTAGCTTCCGAGATCAGACGAGATCAGGCATGTTGAGGGTGGTATGGCCGTAAGCAATTAGTGCAGGCGCAAAACCAGTTTTTATACAGTAGCACATAAGGAGTGAGAAAGCTGCTGAGGCTCGACGTTACACTTTTACAAAAACAATCATTAGTTAGATATAAACGGCAGTAATTGATTCAGTAGGACTCCTTATCCATGTAAACGATCATTGTGACATCTGAATTCATTAATTATCTGCAATACACTGCGTGTGCGTGTGATGTTAAATGTTTGAACCAAGGTTAACGGTTAAAGTGTCAGAGAATGGGTGGTGATTTTTTGACGTCCTCCCATGATCTGAAGTGAGGGTGCGTGTTTGTGTTGGTGAAAGTTTAAGAAATGTACAACTGTCGTTTCAGCTCTCTGGTGCTCCCTGCTGGCAGTATCACTATACTGTCCTCATGTTTCACAAAAATAGTTTTGAGAGACGTTGTCAGTCTTTGTATGTTGTTTAAATCCTCCAAAGCGGTTGGCAGTAAACATCAGGTCACGGTAGGCCACGGAGGCAATGAGCTCGAGTTGAAAGAGAAATAGCTTACAGCACCTGGTATTCCCAGGCGGTCTCCCATCCAAGTACTAACCAGAGCCCTGTACCACGAAGCTCGCTTAGAGGGTTAGCGAGGTATGTTGAGCTCCAAGCCTGGGTTAGTTGTACCACGAAAGTCGATCTCTTTTAGCGTCGATGTATCACCATGGTGACTTATGCTCGCAACCAAACCTGGTCGGGAGCAGTTTTTCGGCTTAGTCTAGCCGGAGATCGGCTACTTAAATCGGCGTGCGCAGCTTCCTAGCCCCTCCTCTGACAATGGCGTCACCATTTGTGGGTGTTCCCGTGGACCCTGGCGCACTTCTCGTACAGGCGTCTCTCCGGAGACAAGGGTTTTACGGGACAGAACCGATCCCTTGGCATTGTCTGACGATATTCAGATTTCAGACTTTATTGTCATTGTGCAAACAACGAAATTGGGGTTCTTCATGAGAGATACAGATTCTCATCAGAGGGTGTTCGTTATTTGATCGTTATTTTGGACCTTATGTAGATACTGTTGCGCATTGTGTCACAGTGCAAGAGTGGAGGTAGAGCGTCAGTCTTGAATTTCTGCGCGGGGGGTTCGACTCCCAAGTGATGCGAATTTATGTGAAGCTTAAAAAGTCCTAATTCTCATGCATATGGAATACTGATTCACTAAAGCTTAGGGAATTATATTTTTGTGCTTATTTCGAACTTGAACCCATATTTTCAAGGCCGTGCTGGCACCACATCTATGGGGGTAAAATGCAAGATGATAGACCGGCGAATTTGAACCCCGGTCGCTGGCGTTCGGGTCTTATACTAATCCACTACGCTACAGCCGCTACCTCTCAGCGGTCGAAAACATGCAATACATTTCTTAAATAGGGTGTATTTAAAGTGAATTCCCTAAATGATAGAATAAGGCAGGATGGACGTTGCTTATGCATTTTTAAATCATCATCATTCTATTTGGATTAATGGCGAACAATGCTGCATTTGGCATAGTTATTTTACAGACAATATGCAGAATCTTTTCACTTATACTCATAAAGACTGCTTGATCTATCGTAAAGGTGAGAAAAATGACGCAAAAAATGCCCCTTTCACGTGAACGCGCACTGAACCTAAAGCGGAAAACCTGGTTCAACTAATTGAACCTAAAGTGAGCTTCGTGGTACCATTTAACTCTGATTGCGAGTTGCGGCTCTGTCGAGCCAGGTTTTCCCAAGAAAGCCTGAGGGAAGGCTTCATTTTGGGTATACTAAATTGGACATTTTGGCATACTTTGTGCGAAAAGTTACCCCAATTGAATTGGGGCCCCCGAAATGAAGGGCACTTTGCCCCAAACGGAAGAAAATGTCCGCTTCCTAATTGAGAATCGGTCACCCTGGGTTACTTTCTGGTTTTTAAAAGTTACTACGTAATTTTTCCAATAGGGGGCCCTCTAATACCATTAATGACCAAACATGTACTTTGTACTTCATGAATTTCAGGCCAAAGTTAGTTATTTTAACAGAACTTCGCCGGGATTGGCCTGAGGTGTACCGGGGCCACGCCCCTTCACTTAGGAGCACTTTGGAGTAAGTTCGGGGCACTTTTAACAGAACTTTGCCGGGATTGGCCGGAGGTGTACCGGGGCCGCGCCCCTTCACTTCGGGACACTTTCTATATCTCGAAAATGAATATTTTTTTATTTGGCCTGTGGCCCTCCCGTGGGGTCCTCGTCAGTCTCCCAGGGTCCCGGCCCGGTAGACCTTCAGTAGCTCTGCGGTGGTCGTATCGCAACGTGGCGAAGATATCCTAGCTGAAGGTCCTCTGGCGCACTACATGGTCATAAATCTGGCAGAAATGAGCCTTGTCGCGGCAATTTCTCTATCAGAGTTTGCGTCTAAGGCAGATGAGATATTTAGATGCAAAAAAGCACACAATACTGTTGACAATTAATGATCATATATATTTGCAACATAAGTACGAACAAAGATACATCACAACATGCATCAACAAACAACACAACAGGCATACATTACAATAATCTGAGGCCTCAGATGGGAGCTTCTCTTTGCGTGTTACTTCATTCTCTGAAGGTACGCTGCAGAAGTCCACCGAGTGTTTGAATCGATGAGATCTTATTCCCTTTGGGGGCTCTGGAAGAGGTGTCCCCCCCAATAACCCAAAAGCCTTTGTTTATCAGATGGTAATCTTTTCTATTGAAGCCCCCCCCGATGCCATTTGAGGGGTCGGCGGCTGTTCCATGTAACCCTCCTCCTTCGTTGATGCTAGCCAGGGGGTCGAGTAACAGGCCCATTACATCAAAGCATTGCTTGAAAGCTGATTTACAACACACGAAAGATAAAGAAAGGGAAGGCAATCAAAATGCATCACTCGACCCTTGACGGTTTACACTTTAGATGACCCACAAGGAGTAGAACGTAGGCCCTATATTAAATTACACAGAATAGCAACAAAACTTAAATTCATACATAGACCAAAAATGTGACAACATGTAGATTTTCCATCACAATCCCCCCTTTGATTATTTATAATCACAAAATGATGCAACCTTTAGGATTAAAATGATCACTTATTCACAACATGCATATGTTCATAATCTACTATGTCCGACCATGGCCTCCAAGTACAGATATTTATACCACCGTTCGCTTTTACAGAAGGTAGCATAAAATCACCTAACATCACAATCAAGTCATCTGTTTCCATATATTCAAAAGTCATAAAAACAAAAACAGAAAAAACAAAAAAAAACTATAACAAAGAAACAAGGCTACCTTTTTAAAAACATTTCTAAACAAAAATATTCTTATTTGATGTGTCCTTAATGCTGCTTCCGTGATACAAACACATGAGTAGTTGGCAAGCACTTAATGTTTACTACTCTAAACATTAATTGTCAATCCAGTCAGTATTAATAACACACAGTATAACCCAACATTTAAACGGTATTCCTCTTCTCTTTCCCATTGTCCTTCATGATGTCTCTGAGGGACACTGCTCTTCTCTCCATCCGCCTGGACACGCCTCCACCTCTCTCTCTGCTTCCTGCGTCATATCCGCATCACAGGCTGTCATTTGAAGTGCCTGTCCCCACGTCTCTCCCGTCTCTGAGACCCTCCTTTGTCTCAATGTTCAGGCCACTCCCTTGTGGCTACACAGGCACCATGGAGGCCACCACTCTGGTGCTGTTGGTCCTGCTGGACTGTCTCCTTGTGTCGTCCAGCAGACTGTTCCGTAGCTCTTCAGGTGGGCCTCCCATGGTCTGTAACTTCATAAAGTCTGATGTAGAGGAGTCGTGACGTGGGGTATTTGCACTGTATTGGGCCAATGGTCGGGCTGAAAGCAGGGGAAGGAGGAGCGTTGTCCAGGTCCGGATCTATTTGAACAAAACTCGATGCAGATGGGTTATCTCTCTCCCCACCCCTTTCCTTATCTTGTCTTGCCTTACGTTCTCATCTATCTCTTCTCCTTCCATAACACATACTTCTTCCAATCTCTCTCATACGTTCG
The DNA here is from genome assembly GCF_026213295.1 of Gadus chalcogrammus. NCBI lineage: Eukaryota > Metazoa > Chordata > Actinopteri > Gadiformes > Gadidae > Gadus > Gadus chalcogrammus. The sequence goes on from NW_026613524.1 coordinate 114,287, forward strand.
TCATTTCACCTTGTTGCCATTTTGGCTATAAAACATTAACAAAATATCATAATATAAAAATCTGCATTTTCAATATTAGGCAATACACTTCCGTTGTCCCCGTCACGTTGTCAGTCGGGGGTCAGTCTGGGTTAGTCTGGGTCAATTGGGGTCATGTCATGGCTGTGTGATATGGTTGACCATTAAATTGGTTGTGATAGATTGTAAAAATCGAGTTTTCACTGTCTACAATAGCCCGTTGTTTACTATAACCATATATAATAACTATATATAATAACCATATATAATATTACATTTAGCTGATCAGGTCGCGTAAGGCTGGTGAGAACCATACAACAATCATTTGGATGTGGTGCTTGCGTGCGTTGTGTTTGTGTTATGGTGCTCATACCGTTGTGTGACAGTGATACAGCACTGAAACAGCCCTAGTCAAAATCACCAACGACCTCCTCCTTGCAGCCGACTCTGGATTACTCACCATTCTCATCCTCCTCGATCTCAGCGCAGCATTCGACACCATCTCCCACCCTCTGCTCCTGGACCGCCTAGCTGGTATTGGGATCACTGGTGCTGCACTCTCCTGGTTTACATCCTACCTCACCGGCCGTCAACAATTTGTTCAACTAAGCAACCACAAGTCTGGGTGTTCAGGTGTCTCACTGGGTGTCCCCCAGGGGTCAGTCTTGGGTCCACTCCTCTTCACCACTTACCTCCTCCCGCTGGGCACACTCCTCCGTCACCATGGGGTCCATTTTCACTGCTACGCTGACGACACACAGGTCTACATCTCCACCAAACCCACCGCTGCCATCCCCCCCACTTCCCTCATCACGTGCCTGGAAGAGATCCGGAGCTGGTTGAGCAGGAACTTCCTGAAACTCAATGGAAACAAGACCGAGGCCCTGCTCATCGGATCCAAATCCACCCTCACTAAATCACAACACACCCCAGCTCCACTCATAATTATCGATGGATTCCCAGTACCCTTCTCCTCCAAAGTCAAGAGCCTCGGCGTCATCCTGGACAACACCCTCTCATTCGCACCCCATATTCACAACATCACCCGGACTGCATTCTTCCACCTCCGCAACATCGCCAGACTCCGCCCATCACTGACCCAATCCAGCACTGAAATCCTAGTTCACTCATTTGTCACATCACGCATAGACTACTGCAACGCCCTCCTCACCGGACTCCCCACCAAACTCATCAACAGACTGCAGATCATTCAGAACTCAGCCGCCCGGATCATCACCCGCACCAAATCATCTGACCACATCACCCCTGTCCTCATTCAACTTCACTGGCTCCCAGTACACTACCGCATCCAATACAAAACCCTACTCCTCACCTACAAAGCTCTCCACAACCTAGCCCCCAGTTATCTCTGCGACCTCCTCCAAGAATACACTCCCTCCCGCTCCCTCCGCTCAACCTCTGCTGGACTACTATGTATCCCCACATCACGACTCACTACAATGGGTGCCCGGTCATTCAGCTGTTCAGCACCCAGGCTCTGGAACTCCCTCCCCCCACACATAAAACAGTCAGACACCATTACAACCTTCAAGTCACAACTCAAAACTCACCTGTTCAAACTCGCACACAACGTCTAACTGATCACTGTTTTGATTGTTTTTTTGTTTTGTTTTGTCTTGTTTTTGTTTTATTTATTTATTATTGCTTGTTTATTTATTTATTTATTTATTTTTTCCACAATGTCTTTTTTTTTTTTTTTTTTAAATATGTATGATGACTATATGCTCTGTAAGGTGACCTTGGGTGTTTTGAAAGGCGCCTCTAAATTAAATGTATTATTATTATTATTATTATACCTCCTCCTTGGACCTGGGCCCCGTTTCCCGAAAGCGTCGTTAGCCTAAGTGGATCGTGAAGTGCGTCGAAAGGGCATCGTAGAGTTTTCACCGCGTTTCCCGAAAGCATCGTGGGGAACGAACGTCTTGAAAACGCTCGTAGCTAACGAGTACTCCAGGGGTGCTCGTAGGTACTCGTAGGACGCTAAGAGCATCGTCAGCTATAGCCTCAGTGGCGACACCATCGGACATTCCGTCTATTGGATGCGTTTTATTAAAAAGCATTGCGCCTTTATGTCCTTAGTTTGGTAATTAATAAAGATTATTAATTAATTTATTAATAAAGATGTTAAAATGGCCAAAATAAAACGGGACAGTCCAGAAAATGTTTGCGCAGGCAGGGCACTCAAAATGTGTGAGAGAAAGTGGGGGGATTTGTGCAGACTGACATAGGCTACTCATAAAACATAGCATAAAATAATGTAAAAAAAAAATTAAATTAAACAAATTAAAAAATAAAATAAAAAACGAAATAAAATAAATTAAAAAAAATAAAACATAAAGAAATAAAAAAAATATAAAAAACAAGCAAAGGAGCAGGCAAAAGGCTGGGATATGGTGGGGATTGGTCACGTTGACGGGAATGTTTAGTGACATGAGGGAGGGTGGAGGGGGTTAAAAAAAAGTCTCAATCACTATTCGACGCGCATGAAAACCAGCCGCGTAGTTATGAGGGAGGCCGTCCTCACACCGATCTTCCTCATCGTCATCGTCCTCAACGTCCTCCGGTTCAAGCAATGCCACCCCAGCCTTAGCTGCAATGTTGTGCAACATAGCCGTCACACATATCACGGCGCATGACTTGGCCGGCGAAAACTGGAGCCCTCCGCCTGACTTGTGAAGGCATCTAAGCGCAACTTCCACCTCCCGATCGTGCGCTCAACGATGCACCGGGCCAGACGGTGGGCTTCGTTGTATTCCTCATCATGGACGTCTCCCGGGTTATTCACAGGTGTGAAGAGGAATTATTTCAGGGGGGAAAATGCCGTGAAACGCACAGTGCATTCAGGATTAGGACTGATATATGTCGGTTTAAGCCTAATCAATTGTGTTTTAATGTCTTTAGCATTCATATAATTGCAGTCTATTTTTTTGTAGGCTACACTGCTGTTGTCCTTGATGGGGATATATTTTAACCCTTTTTAACACAATTTTCCTGCGACATTCCTGCGTCTCCCCCTCCTACGGAGCCCATTTCAGCACCGTGTCAGTAGACAGTTACAATCCTACGACGTCGTGAGTGCAGCGAATGCGCGTTCACGTTAAGAGGAGTTTCGGGAAACGCTCCAAAGAAATTGACGATGGATCGTGATCGTACGAGCGTGGATCCATCGTTATCGGGAAACGGGGCCCTGGGCCCCGTTTCCCGATAACGATGGATCCACGCTCGTACGATCATTCTCACGATGGATCTTGCGATCCATCGTCAATTTCTTTGGAGCGTTTCCCGAAACTCCTCTTAACGTGAACGCGCATTCGCTGCACTCACGACGTCGTAGGATTGTAACTGTCTACTGACACGGTGCTGAAATGGGCTCCGTAGGAGGGGGAGACGCAGGAATGTCGCAGGAAAATTGTGTTAAAAAGGGTTAAAATATATCCCCATCAAGGACAACAGCAGAGTAGCCTACGAAAAAAATAGACTGCAATTATATGAATGCTAAAGACATTAAAACACAATTGATTAGGCTTAAACCGACATATATCAGTCCTAATCCTGAATGCACTGTGCGTTTCACGGCATTTTCCCCCCTTAAATAATTCCTCTTCACACCTGTGAATAACCCGGGAGACGTCCATGATGAGGAATACAACGAAGCCCACCGTCTGGCCCGGTGCATCGTTGAGCGCACGATCGGGAGGTGGAAGTTTCGCTTTAGATGCCTTCACAAGTCAGGCGGAGGGCTCCAGTTTTCTCCGGCCAAGTCATGCGCCGTGATATGTGTGACGGCTATGTTGCACAACATTGCAGCTAAGGCTGGGGTGGCATTGCTTGAACCGGAGGACGTTGAGGACGATGACGATGAGGAAGATCGGTGTCAGGACGGCCTCCCTCATAACTACGCGGCTGGTTTTCATGCGCGTCAAATAGTGATTGAGACTTTTTTTTAACCCCCTCCACCCTCCCTCATGTCACTAAACATTCCCGTCAACGTGACCAATCCCCACCATATCCCAGCCTTTTGCCTGCTCCTTTGCTTGTTTTTTTTAATTTATTTTATTTCGTTATTTTTTATTTTTTTTAATTTGTTTAATTTAATTTATTTTTTACATTATTTTATGCTACGTTTTATGAGTAGCCTATGTCAGTCTGCACAAATCCCCCCACTTTCTCTCACACATTTTGAGTGCCCTGCCTGCGCAAACATTTTCTGGACTGTCCCGTTTTATTTTGGCCATTTTAACATCTTTATTAATAAATTAATTAATAATCTTTATTAATTACCAAACTAAGAACATAAAGGCGCAATGCGTTTTAATAAAACGCATCCAATATACGGAATGTCCGATGGTGACGCCACTGAGGCTATAGCTGACGATGCTCTTAGCGTCCTACGAGTACCTACGAGCACCCCTGGAGTACTCGTTAGCTACGAGCGTTTTCAAGACGTTCGTTCCCTACGATGCTTTCGGGAAACGCGGTGAAAACTCTACGATGCCCTTTCGACGCACTTCACGATCCACTTAGGCTAACGACGCTTTCGGGAAACGGGGCCCTGGCCTGCTCCTGCGTCCCGTCAATGCGAATGCCTCCCTTCACCTCCGCCTCTTGGATGATTCACAGTCACTTCACGGGAAGGTGCGGATTCTCAGTCGTCCGCTTCATCGTTTTCCTCATTTCTAATGGGACAATCTTTTAACCAATGATCCTTGGAGCCACAATGCAAACAGTCCTGGGCCCCGTTTCCCGATAACGATGGATCTTCGCTCGTACGATCATTCTCCCGATGGATCTTGCGATCCATCGATAATTTCTTTGGAGCGTTTCCCGAAACTCCTCTTAACGTGAACGCGCATTCGCTGCACTCACGACGTCGTAGGATTGTAACTGTCTACTGACACGGTGCTGAAATGGGCTCCGTAGGAGGGGGAGACGCAGGAATGTCGCAGGAAAATTGTGTTAAAAAGGGTTACAATATATCCCCATCAAGGACAACAGCAAAGTAGCCTACGAAAAAAATAGACTGCAATTATATGAATGCTAAAGACATTAAAACACAATTGATTAGGCTTAAACCGACATATATCAGTCCTAATCCTGAATGCACTGTGCGTTTCACGGCATTTTCCTCCCTGAAATAATTCCATATGACAAAAAATTAAAAATAGCTTGTGTGACAACTACATTTATCTTAATGGGCTGATTTCTGAAACATGCTTTGCGCAGCAAAGAGAGCCGACTTAATCTGAATCCGCATAAAGGTTTCCTTGATTGATAATTTGATTGGCTATAAAAGCCCCTCCGGAAATAGGGTAAGGTATGTATTGATGAGGAATACAACGAAGCCCACCGTCTGGCCCGGTGCATCGTTGAGCGCACGATCGGGAGGTGGAAGGCGCTTTAGATGCCTTCACAAGTCAGGCGGAGGGCTCCAGTTTTCGCCGGCCAAGTCATGCGCCGTGATATGTGTGACGGCTATGTTGCACAACATTGCAGCTAAGGCTGGGGTGGCATTGCTTGAACCGGAGGACGCTGAGGACGATGACGACGAGGAAGATCGGTGTGAGGACGGCCTCCCTCATAACTACGCGGCTGGTTTTCATGCGCGTCGAAGAGTGATTGAGACTTTTTTTTAACCCCCTCCACCCTCCCACATGTCACTAAACAATCCCGTCAACGTGACCAATCCCCACCATATCCCAGCCTTTTGCCTGCTCCTTTGCTTGTTTTTTATAATTTTTTTTCTTTTTTTTAATTGTTTTAATTTATTTCTTTTTTTACATTATTTTATGCTACGTTTTATGAGTAGCCTATGTCAGTCTGCACAAATCCCCCCACTTTCTCTCACACATTTTGAGTGCCCTGCCTGCGCAAACATTTTCTGGACTGTTTTATTTTGGCCATTTTAACATCTTTATTAATAAATTAATTAATAATCTTTATTAATTACCAAACTAAGAACATAAAGGCGCAATGCGTTTTAATAAAACGCATCCAATAGACGGAATGTCCGATGGTGTCGCCACTGAGGCTATAGCTGACGATGCTCTTAGCGTCCTACGAGTACCTACGAGCAGCCCTGGAGTACTCGTTAGCTACGAGCGTTTTCAAGACGTTCGTTCCCCACGATGCTTTCGGGAAACGCGGTGAAAACTCTACGATGCCCTTTCGACGCACTTCACGATCCACTTAGGCTAACGACGCTTTCGGGAAACGGGGCCCTGGTTGATTAATCCATGGGACTTTCTCTCTTCTGGCCGGTCGGTTCCTTGGTCTTTGTCGCGACGGGTTGGCTTAGGATTCTCCAGGGCCTCCAGTTGGGCGAGCTGGAGCTTCTTGGTTATCTCTTCTTTTCTATTCTTCTCGAACTTTTCTTTCTTCATGAAGAGGTTTTCTGCGTGGGTCGCGTGACTTATAATCAAATCAAGTCTGGCGGTACGCCACCCAATGCAGTGTGTCTCTATGAATTCCGATATTTTGTCGGCCAACGCATCCAGGAAGGCCACGGTGAGATTTTCTTCGTACAGAGTCTGAACCACCCGGTCGGTTGGTACAGGCACTCCCCCATGGATCTTGAACACCTTTTCAACGCGGTCCATCAAGTCAGCCACCGTCTCGCCTTCTATTTGTTTGATCTTTCGAATAGCGGTCCAATCTCTAACCATGGGGAACGCCCCCCTGGCCCGTACACACAGTCCCTCTACCAGCCGGCGGTACACAGACCCTTGATCCCAATTGAACATTAAATCCGCTTCGTCCCTCCCGGGCATGTCGCCTTGGTTCCGACCCCACCTTAGGGTCAGTCTGTATGTACAGAGTTGGACCAACTCTTGAAGGGCTGTGGCGAAGGCAGCCCCCCCCACTACAGATGGGTCTGGGAGCCATTCCGCTATGTCCTTAATGTCACTGGGTCTCCATGCACGGAAAACGTATGCTGGACTGCCATCCTGGGGGTTCAGTACTTCGATCATGGGGAATTGTCCATCCATCACGTCCCCATGTTGAGGAGTTGGGGAGAACGCCATTCCCTGGTTCCTCAAGCGGCTGGCGACGGGTTCCCGCTTGGTCGGTGTGGCCGTCGCCTGCTTTGAGCTTTCCCCTGGCTACGAGTTGCAGGCCTATCTTCTCTCGCGCTGCGAGCGGGGGCTTTCTCCTCTTCTTCGAGGTCAGGGTAGAGATTGTCCGATGAGGCGGCTTCAGGGGCGTTGTCATACGGTGGATGAGAAGGGGGATTCGCACGCGGTCCGCCGGTGCAGTCCAGGTCCGGGTCTATATCTCGGGTGACATTGAGATTAAAAATCCCTACACTCTCTACGCTCTCTGTCCCTGGCTGATTTTTTTTTCTATCCTGGCCCTCTCTTTCCCACAAATAAAATGCACACCAACATAGTTTGGAACTTTTCTTTTTCATTTCTGACTCCAACAACCGTCTCTCTAACTCCTGTAATCGTTTTAAGCTAAAACTCCCCATTTCAGGAAAGCCCAGTTTGCACCAATATTTTAAACCCTCCAGAGCCGATTCACCATGCTTCTCCAACATAACCTTTGCAGGCCCCGTTATCTCAGTTTTTCCCGATCTGTTACCCATGTTTTAGATCCTTTTACACTATTAGTTATTATTTGACAAATTATTTAATATCCCCGAAACCTCCTTGTTACTACACACATATACATATATTTATTAATGAATGCCTATTATTATTATTTATATATATATATATATATAAAACACCAACCGCAACGGGTTTCCCTTTTTCCCGTTCCCCCGACAGACTCTAGCTGCCCTTTCTGTTACCTATATAACTTCCTATATATATCGACGGAACCGGAGCTTTACTGTATGTTCCTGATGAAGAGAAAGTTCTCTCACGGACACGTCGGACAGCGAAATATTTGATTTAATCTTAAAGCATGATCATGGGAAAAGTACTGGCAGCAAAGTTTACCAAGAACACATTCGATGAAACAATAGGTTAACAACATTCTTATAGGGAACGTTTCCATTGTGGGTAGGGAGTGGGAGTGACCTAAGGCCAAGTCAATTTGCAATACAATGGGTGGTTATTGGACATGTCTGCAGGTTTGCAAAACATGGTGGCTGTAAATAGTTTACACAACAAAGAAGTCAGTCGATTGGCCTGGTCACAAAACCAGACTTACTGGTTCCAGTGGGAACTTGAATACGAATTAACTTAACCTCTCTCAGTTTAAGAGAGGAAGGGATTTGTTTTAAGTTACAGGGAGAACGTATACAGTTTCTTCTAATGTAATAATTATATAAACAAGGTTAATATAATTTGTATGTGATTGTATATTTATAGTTATGATTGATATTTCCACGACAGTTCCTCCCTTTTTGATCATAAGATCAACACTTATTACAGGTGGTATATTATGGCACAGGATTACAAATGATGGTGAAACAATTTAAAACACAGAATAATAGGAACAAAATTCAAAGAAATTAGTAAAAAACAATCATTAATAAAGTAATCAATATGTACATTAGTAAAATTGCAAATTCAAAGAAATTAGTAAAAAAAACAATCATTAATAAAGTATTCAATATGTACATTAGTAAAATTGCAAATTCAAAGAAATTAGTAAAAGTAAATGATCAATATGTACATTAGTAAAATGTATGTCTGGCATGTTAGGTCACTCATTTTCCATTTGGTAACTCTTCATTGGAGTAAGGGGCCCATTCTTGAGCTGCAGCAAGTAGGCTTGCAAACTGGTTGTGTGATGATGTGGTGAGCTGGGGTTCCGCTCTGGTCGGGAGTTGGTCGTTGTTGCTGGTGGTTGCGTTGCATTGGTCTGCTGGGCTCATCAGGAGTATTATGCAGATCACGGTAGAGGTGGTCCATTCGAGGCGTTGGTGCTTTCCTCTTCTGGAGGTGCTGGGCGGCATCGGCTTGCATGGATCAATTCTGGTTTTCCTTGGAGTTTGACTGCAGTCCTCGTGGTCAGTAACACCTGGGTTGGTCCTTGCCATCTGCACGGAGCATTTTGGATTTTCGGTGGGGGTGGAAGACAGTTGAAGAAGCGTTGCCTGGATCCTTGTTTCCTTCTCCAAGGGGTCCTAGTAATGATTATACTCACCTGGGCGTTGTAGCGGGTTCTTCATGGTGTGGGGGGCGCTGACTGGTTCCATGGGCGGGGCCGACGGTTTGGCCTCGTCTCTGTGTTTCTTTCTGCAATATTTCTCCCGATGACCTATCTTTTTGCAGTAAAAACATCTGGAGGGTTCTTTAACGAGTTGACGTTGGCTCCATACACAAAGTGTAGCGAGGGCGGTTTTGTCTTTTATGTTGTTTTGGGCTGTTTTAATAGCGTCTACTTCTGCGGCTGTTAACTCTATTTCAGTCATTAATTTATCAACATGTTCTGCATTACTAGTTGCTGTTTTGTTCAACAGAGTTGTTCTATACACTTCTGTCCAATCTGGGTTGATTTGCATCGTTATTTTGAAAATGTTAGACGCGATTTCTGGAGTTACTTCTTGTTTAACTGGTTTCGGTATTGGGTGTCGTTTTGCCGTGCGAATCCATGCATCTAAACAATTCTGTGTGTAATTAAAATCCCAATTCGGATCTGGTCCAGACGTTATTGTTTCTTTTAATTCTTGTAGTTTGCAAGAATCCAAAGAACCACCTATTGGCCAACAGCCATCTGTCCATTCGTACACATCATAAGTAAATGGAAAGACCGAGTATATGCCTTCTTCTCTCAAGACTATATCTGCGGGGGATCTTGGTGGCACTATAGGATCATTTTTTTTAATTTTTTTTTATAGCGGGTTCTTACCAGGTCCGCTCTTTTTTAATTTGCTTTGATACCGTTATTGTCACCTTAGCGTCCCGTTTTGATGAATGGGCGTCCATTTTACTCTTTATGATTGTGGGATTCAGACGTTCTTTTGGAAAGAAAACACAAACAAATTAATACAAATAAAGGAATACACACACAGCTGATACAACAGATAGGGATACGAAACAAAATACAATCACTTTTGTTATAGTTTTACGTCATGAATTCTTTAATGCTAAAAGTAGGCTATGTTAATGTTATTTAATAATTTTAAAACATGTGGAACTCAACGTAAATGGAGACCACAGATCTGTTTGATAAAGAAACAAAGAAATGTTATCTAACTGAATGATATTACAGTTTTTTCCTATCGTTTTCGGTCATGTACCCATACTATGGTCACTTTTCCCTATCACTTAACACAGTGGGCTTTAGAGACACACACCTCTGCATATCTGTTAACCTTTGGTGCAAAATGCACTACAACAACCACACCACAAACAATGCTGCCATAACTTAACACATGTTTCCTCTCAGAACACTATGACCTAAAAAACACTAACATCTTGAAGCATTGCCAATTGCATATATAAAATGTTGCTGTGTCCTCCAGTTTGGCATAGATTTCCTGTAGTGTTGCATTGAAAAAAAGAGAAAAACACAGACAAACACTTCTTTGGACTACAATAATAAAGTTTGTAATATTACAGTATGACAATCCAAGCCAAGTATCTGCTGACAGTGTTCATATGTCGGTTTACCTCCCACAAAAGATGTCACAATTGAGTGTGGTAAATGTACTGTAATTGTAAATACAGTAAATACTGTAAGTGTTTTATGAGAAACTGAGAATAACAATTTTCAGTTTTTGTAATGCAAATTACATACAGTAAGTACGTAATATATGATCCAGAAACAAATCACAAACACAGTTTTTTTCACTGTGCTTTACTTTTTGGAGATTTAGCTGAAATGACCACCAGGTGTTTTGCATTGCAAAACTTATCCTCTGTGTTTTGTACAGATCATTGTATGTAGTGTTGCTTTTACGTAAAAAAAGTAATTCCATGCCAATTCACCAAGAACTATGGTGCACAGGGGGAAAAAAAATCTAAATTACTGTAAAATAAAATAAATAAACTATAAACTAAATATTTTTTCTTATTCAAACATGTAACTTCATTTGTCTGTCCAAATGTAGCATCTTTCCATCTACAGTGATCTAAATTACTGTTATGTTTTGAACAGAAAGTTCACTGTTTTGAACAGAGTATCTAAACATTGGTAAAATATGCTGTAGTTCCACAGCGTTTTGCCGGTAGTGAACATTGACTGGGGCAGGTATCCATGAAAATTGGAAGAAGGCGTCATTGCCAGCATTTGTATCTTAGCATAGGGGCAAGTAACCACAGTTTGGTTCACATGGTCTACTGGTATGCTCACTGTGTTAAGTGTTTAGGGAATGTGAACATGGTTTAGGTAAATTGCCTAAAACGATAGGAAAAAACTGTAATATATTTTGTACAAATTTGTAAATCAGAGTAAAGTCAATGTCTCAAAGGAGCCCGATTTATTTATTTCTATGTTAGTTTCAGGGTACTCACTTGTGGTTTATCAATCAAACCTGTTTGAAGAATAAACTTTTGTGGAGTTGAATTGTCCTCTGGCTCTCGATCAGTGTCTTGAACTGCTAAGTTTTTCGGGCATTCGTTCCTTGGGCATTGCTATTTATCTGAAAAAAAAATCTATACGATCTCTCAGATCATATTAATACAACTCAGCAGTAAATCTATTACAATCGCATTCAAATACATTTCGAATTTCGGGACGGCGTAAAACTGCTTCTCCAGCGCTGTGGAAAGAAGAAGGGTCTACAAGAGGTTGTAGACAACATGAAAGCAAAGCATGGAAAGAAAGGATAGAAATACGGCGCGAAAAATACATAACATAACAATTGGGATGAGACACAACGATGTTCTTTATATATTTTTTCTTTTCACAACCGAGGGGGGCCTATTCCCTCAGTTGTTTCAGTGCCATACTTACCTGCTGGCACTGTTTGCGTCCGTAAAGGCCGGACGTTATTTTTCTATTATATTTAGTTTTACCACTCGTCCACTTTTCTGAAAAAAGATAAGTTTAGTAACATGACAAGAAAAGTTGAACAGTGGTTAAATCAAATTTTTCGCCGTCGTTGGTGTCTTTAGGTTGGGAGGCTCCTCTATTTTATGTACATTTCATTCAGGTTCAAACAACATGAGGCCACTCAATTCATCCTACTTGGTTTTCCCGCGGGTGCAATCATCAGCCCTATTTGAAATAGAATCTCTGTCTATTCATCATACCTTTGAACCGTTTCTGTCAGTGCAGAAACGGTGCAAAGGTCCGGGTCAAAATTAAATAACTTCTTCCCGTGGGTGCAATTATCAGCCCTATTTGAAATAGATCTCTATCTATTCATCATACCAGTGAAAGGTCTGTCAGTACAGAAACGTTCAAAGGTCCGAGGTCAGAATTGCATAACTTCCGAGGGACGTACATTACCCATTCATCTGAGGTCCAAGCAAATGCATTCACTGGTTGGCCGTATGTGGGGTCCCAAACTGTTTTATTACTGGGCTTACTGAATGGGTTCTACTTGGGATGCACATTCATTTGTAACACACCAACGTAACTCTTGTAATGTACGTAGTTCTTTGGAGGGTTGTTACCCTTACTGAGAGTAATCAAAACGTTCTCCGCCAACATTCCTGCATTCGTCACATAACAAGAGTTAATCTGCAGAGCGAAATCTTGCTAACGATTCGCACGGCACAAGCTTTCCATTCGTAGTAACAGTCTACTACTGGCCAATCATTGATGCCTACGTAGTACGGATTATCAATTCGTAGGGATTCCTAATTCTTGGATATTTTAGCAAAAAATATCAGACAGAGCCTCCGCCTAAATAAGAATTTAAATGAAACCTCATGCTTTTAGATCGATCTTCCCGAGGGCGTTATCTTAACCCTTATATAAAATAAACCACTAATTTACTTTCATCATACCAAAGGCAGGCAACTATGTCCACTTATCCCCTCTTTAGCTGAATAGTTGTTTTAGTGCTAATCGCCTCCAAAGGTCCAGGTCAGATCCTAATCACATGGCTTTATCTATTTTCCAAATTCCGGATCCCGTCAGAGGGTCAGAATGGCAAGATAGTCATTTAAAAGAAACATAACTTACCAGTCTGATGATCTCATATTGGGATCCTGCCGACAACGCCATTTGATGAAGAGAAAGTTCTCTCACGGACACGTCGGACAGCGAAATATTTGATTTAATCTTAAAGCATGATCATGGGAAAAGTACTGGCAGCAAAGTTTACCAAGAACACATTCGATGAAACAATAGGTTAACAACATTCTTATAGGGAACGTTTCCATTGTGGGCAGGGGCGGACTGGGGGAAAAAAGTGGCCCGGGAGTTTCTGTCAGACCGGCCCACTCAATACACGGCGCGCGGCCCACTAAGTAGCCGCGTTGCCCACTCAATGGATCGCGCGTATCGAACAGTCAGTGGCCTTCTGGGAAAAATACCCATACACTTAACATTATTTTGGATGATTACAAAGAAATTACATCATATATGTATGCTTGTTTTTTAATAACATTTGGATCCACCAATTTGCCTGGATGGACACATGGAATAAAATGATTATTGGCTATTGTAACACTCCAAGGTAGGTATAGTTTGCTAGATGAATATGCTTAACTCTTTGCTAGTATCAGATGGTTATACAAGTATAACTACCAAGCCTTAAGGAATGAATGTCAGCAGAGAAAGACCACACAATAAAGAAACTGGAATCAGTGGGTAGAATTTGTATGAACAATATATTAGAAATGAACAGAACAGAACATACGATGGGGTGTGAACATCAGTGGTATCAGTAGTGTTGCATGCTGGGTGTGTGATTGTTTGTGTGTGTAGGGGTGCTGAAGGTGCATAACAAAACAGTAAGTTACATAACAGAACCTAAACTAGCAGCCCAGGTTCTTTAAGGTCATAAATAAATAAATATATATATATGGTTATAAATAAATATATATATATATATATAGATATAAAAAACAATATCAGTATACTCCATACTATAACAGTTTTATTATAAGCCCACTACATGAGTAGTTTTTGCAGCAGCTCACTCTTTTCTGCAACACCGTCAATGATTTTCTCACTGTCCAGCATCTGCAAAACATCTGTTTGAGTAGCCATCAACATAAAAGCCTCCAGGTGCTGTTGAGAGAGTGAGCTCCTGAGCCTGTTTTTTATGTATTTCAGGGTTGAAAAGCTTCGCTCACATGCTACCTGTGTGACAGAGAGGGTAAGCAGGAACCTGTATGCAAGGCCTATGATGTGGTATGCATCTGTCAGGAGGTTGTACTGCTTCAGAACTCGGTAGCAACAGATTGGACAGTCCTTGCAAGATGAGCACTTTTTGTACACTATCTCTGCCTCATCTTCAGCATCCTCTGGCCCGGGTTCTGTTGTCTTTGTTGTGTATTCATCAAATACTGATGACTTCAGCCTATCCCATTGTCGTGCCAGACTTTTGAGTTCGCTCTGTAACTCTGCCTCTGTTGCTCTGTCATCAAATGGCAGCAAACATTTGCTTAGCTCTTGAAGTGCTGCCTCTGGGAAACTTTCGCCGTAGGATATAACTTGGCTGAAGTTTTTTGGGTCCAGAAGTGCCAGATCAGCATACAAAGTGCCATTCTTGAGGAAACGTTGGTGCATGCTTCCTGCGACTGTGTCCATTATTCGATTGTGAACCTCAATCTTGTATGATGCTTCGGCATCTGTCACAGCCTCATCTCGGGACCTCTCTCCAGGCATCGATTTTTTCCTTCTTCCCCGTTTCTGTGGCAGAGTGGTCTCCACCTCCAGCTCAGTCTCCTCACTCTCCTCCCCAATTTTATAGTTGGCCCACTGGATGAATTTGTCGGCTGCGGTCTTGATGCTCTGAAAATCTCTGGTCATTTCTTTCAGCTCTGCTTCTGCAGTCGCAACCATCCGATGAGCTGTCAGGATGTCCATTCCACTGGTTTGAAGATATTTTGAAACTGGTGAAGTGACCTGGAAAATTCGCAGGAAGATCTGAGCTGTTAGTATAGTTTCATACTTTAGAAGCTGGCCGATGTATCCCTGGGCATTTACTCTCGCCGTGGCATTGATGGTCTCTCCATCTTGAATGGCTGAGAGGGTGTGAAGGCCATCAAAATACAGGGCCCCGTCTGGCTTTCCAAAAGAGCCAAACACCTTCGTCAGAGCAGCATCTTTGGACCACCAGCGCGTTTCTCCTATAGAGGTGAGACGTCTGCGTCTTGGGTCTTTGCTCTCCTTTTCCCAGATGTTCATCCTCTGGTAGGACTCTCTGAAGAAGACAGCGATGTGGTTCATAAGAGAAAAAAGAGAGCCACTTGCCAGCACACACTGTGTTGTGTCTGTCAGCACAAGATTTAATATGTGTGAATAGCACCACACATGGATTTGTGTTGGGCACTTTTCAGAGAGCAATGCAGAGAAGCCTTTATATTGGCCTTGCATATTGGAGGCCCCATCGGTGGAATTCCCAATACACTGCTTCACATCCAGATCCATGGCCACCAGCACGCCATTCACAAGTTGGGCAAAGTACTGCCCAGTGGAAGCCTCACATCTGGTCACAGCAACTAGTCGCTCATGAACAGTGTCTGTCACATACCGTATGACAACAGAGCACTGATCATGGGCTGTGATGTCCTGTGTGGTGTCGATCTGGACCGAGTACATTCCAGATTTCCGGACTTCAGCAGCGATGGCACTTTTCATGAGGCGTTGAATGGTGGTGATGATGTAGTCGATGGTCGTTTTGGATAGGAGAGTGACAAGGGCACCTCTACCTTTTGTTGAACCAGACTGGTGAATCTGCTTGCTCTTTTCGATGCAGAGAGTGAGGTGTTCCTTGAGACAAACATCATATTTTCCCAGTAAAACTGTTATTTCCAAAAAGTTACCATGGTCAATAGTGTCGTCATCCAGTGTGTATGCTGCCTCTTTCTGCCTGCCTCTGTAGCTCAAACCTCTTTTGCCGATGAGCTTTATTACATCTATAATGCGCTCCAACACTTGTCGCCTTCTGCGGACTTGCTCTCTGTGAAGTGACATCTGAGGTCCCATGAGAAGGTCCTGGATCGTGCTTCTTGAAGATCTGAGAAAATATGCCTCAGCGCAACCTCTGTGTAGTTGGCTCTTCTCATGCTCTTCAACTCTCTGGTGTATGTGTGTGAGGTTGGACATGCCAGTGAAGAACGTGCTGCTTTCTGTGTGATTAGCAAAGGCGAGACAAAGGGAACAGAAGAGGGCTTCTTTTTCTTGACTGTATGAAAGCCATTTTCTGTTTGTGCCGTCTTTACAAAAAAAAGCTCTCTGCACTACAGCCTTGTCTGCCTTCTGCTGGGGGTGAAAACGGAAGAAGTGGTCAAATGTGTCTGACTTCGGCCTGGTGAAATAATCAAAATCTTTGCCTTCACTTTCTGTGTCTTCTTGCCCTTGATCATCCCTGTCATCTTGGCCTCGACTTTCTCTATCATCATGGCTGCTATCCCTGTCCTCTTGGCCTTGACTTTCTCTGTCATCCTGGCTGCTATCCCTATCCTCTTGGCCTTGACTTTCTCTGTCATCCTGGCTGCTATCCCTATCCTCTTGGCCTTGACTTTCTCTGTCATCCTGGCTGATATCCCTATCACTGTCATCTTCAGCCTACGTGAGTGGTAAATAGGGTTTATCATGTTAGTATGTTAAACCATTGACACAACACTATCAGCAAACTACACTTAAGATCATTACATTTAAGTGTACTAAGAATACTTTTTTATAATTAACTTTCCACTATTGGTTAGTACACTCAATGTGTATTAGATAAATATACTTGAAATGAGTCAAACTATTAAAATATTTAAACACAATTAATCGCAATTTTTGAATGTCCCTATTATTGTAATGCTCTTATCAACATGGAAAAGTGGATTGGCTTGCTTTATGCAAATGTTTTATTTTATTGAAAAACAACATTGCCAAACAGGGCGCTACAAAATATAATTATAAAGTGCACATTTCACAAAGACTCAGCCTATAGTGCAGTCAAACCATGGCTTAATAATTCATTTTTTCAAGTTTGCTGTGAACATCGCCAGGCCTCTTATTTAAGAAACAATGAACCTTAACAGTTAGGTTACCAATAGAAAGTAGACAAGCCTGTTGACCAAAAGGAACGTTAATCTCGCGAGAAAAACATTGACGTCGTTAAAATGGGTTTGCAGCGTCGTTAATAACTCGTTAATCTGACTTTATCTTAATACATCTGCTCAATTGAAATACACTATTTTTGTACTTGGTATATTAAAGTGTTACTTACGGTGTACGTTGTACCCTGGCTCTTATCTTGGCTCTCATGCCCCTGGCTGCTGCTTCCAGCAGCTGAATCATCAATCTAGACAACATATTAACATTTTGTTTAATATGTTGTGAAATGCATGCTATACTTGGCCAAGTCAACGCCTCTACATAACATATTAACAATCTAGATAACATATAAACATTATTTATAATTTTAGATTTTAGCATAACAAACTAGCTGGTTAACTTATTTGTCACAGGTTAATAGAAATTATAAGATTGTACCTATTTACAACTACCACCATGGATAGCTTGCTCATCAATTGTAAGCCAGTGACTACGGCTAACATGTTAAAATAGATAATCTAGATGTTGACAACAACACCAGCTTGCTTATTTTACCAGATCATAACGGTCTATATATGCAAGGCTAGCTGTAGGGAACGTTACCTCATCTGCGAATAGAAAGCTCACATTTGGCAACGTCAACGCCACATCTTACCTTTTCACTGTCACCAGTCGGTGGTTTTCCAAAGAAATTTGATATTTTTAAATGTTTTGAGGCACCTTTCTCCAGACATTTTTTCTTTTTATCTCTTAGCTTTTCAGCTCCACCTTTTCGTTTTGGTGCCGACGGCATGCTCTCCCACTCTCCAAAACAACGAAGGCAACGAAGAGCTGGGCCTCATGGGTTGTGCGCATGCGTAGAACTGGGTGCCGCGTTGCGTGTATGTATGCAAATCCAAATTCTCTACACTTCGGCTGTGTAAGAACCAATTTAGAGGTGTTTATTAATAAGGTGGAGATCTTTTCTTAATTTGGACTTCCGAAGTCTGTAAAACACATATTAAAAGACACTTAAAAAAAAATCGAAAAATAGTCACCATGAGTGTGAAGACCGATTGCGAGTAGCAGTATAAAAGCAGTCAGTGCGAACAGATATGTATAGCTCTTGGAGAAAATTACGCTTGTGCCGCTGTTTCAACCGTTGTAGGGCTGATGCGATGATGGGGGTGGGCCGGTACATAATAATGATGGGCCGTTGGATTTATATTTTCGGCCATCGGCCCACCGGGGATGTCCCCGGTATTCCCGATGGCCAGTCCGCCCCTGATTGTGGGTAGGGAGTGGGAGTGACCTAAGGCCAAGTCAATTTGCAATACAATGGGTGGTTATTGGACATGTCTGCAGGTTTGCAAAACATGGTGGCTGTAAATAGTTTACACAACAAAGAAGTCAGTCGATTGGCCTGGGCCCCGTTTCCCGATAACGATGGATCTTCGCTCGTACGATCAGTCTCCCGATGGATCTTGCGATCCATCGATAATTTCTTTGGAGCGTTTCCCGAAACTCCTCTTCACGTGAACGCGCATTCGCTGCACTCACGACGTCGTAGGATTGTAACTGTCTACTGACACGGTGCTGAAATGGGCTCCGTAGGAGGGGGAGACGCAGGAATGTCGCAGGAAAATTGTGTTAAAAAGGGTTAAAATATATCCCCATCAAGGACAACAGCAGAGTAGCCTGCGAAAAAAATAGACTGGAATTATATGAATGCTAAAGACATTAAAACACAATTGATTAGGCTTAAACCGACATATATCAGTCCTAATCCTGAATGCACTGTGCGTTTCACGGCATTTCCCCCCCTGAAATAATTCCATACGACAAAAAATTTAAAATAGCTTGTGTGACAACTACATTTATCTTAATGGGCTGATTTCTGAAACATGCTTTGCGCAGCAAAAAGAGCCGACTTAATCTGATTCCGCATAAGGGTTTCCTTGATTGATAATTTGATTGGCTGTAAAAGCCCCTCCGGAAATAGGGTAATTGATGAGGAATACAACGAAGCCCACCGTCTGGCCCGGTGCATCGTTGAGTGCACGATCGGGAGGTGGAAGTTGCGCTTTAGATGCCTTCACAAGTCAGGCGGAGCCGCGGAGGGCTCCAGTTTTCGCCGGCCAAGTCATGCGCCGTGATATGTGTGACGGCTATGTTGCACAACATTGCAGCTAAGGCTGGGGTGGCATTGGTTTAACCGGAGGCCGCTGAGGACGATGACGACGAGGAAGATCGGTGTGAGGACGGCCTCCCTCATAACTACGCGGCTGGTTTTCATGCGCGTCGAAGAGTGATTGAGACTTTTTTTTAAACCCCTCCACCCTCCCACATGTCACTAAACATTCCCGCAACGTGACCAATCCCCACCATATCCCAGCCTTTTGCCTGCTCCTTTGCTTGTTTTTTTACGTTTTATGAGTAGCCTATGTCAGTCTGCACAAATCCCCCCACTTTCTCTCACACATTTTGAGTGCCCTGCCTGCGCAAACATTTTCTGGACTGTCCCGTTTTATTTTGGCCATTTGAACATCTTTATTAATAAATTAATTAATAATCTTTATTAATTACCAAACTAAGAACATAAAGGCGCAATGCGTTTTAATAAAACGCATCCAATAGACGGAATGTCCGATGGTGTCGCCACTGAGGCTATAGCTGACGATGCTCTTAGCGTCCTACGAGTACCTACGAGCACCCCTGGAGTACTCGTTAGCTACGAGCGTTTTCAAGACGTTCGTTCCCCACGATGCTTTCGGGAAACGCGGTGAAAACTCTACGATGCCCTTTCGACGCACTTCACGATCCACTTAGGCTAACGACGCTTTCGGGAAACGGGGCCCTGGTCACAAAACCAGACTTACTGGTTCCAGTGGGAACTTGAATACGAATGAACTTAACCTCTCTCAGTTTAAGAGAGGAAGGGATTTGTTTTAAGTTACAGGGAGAACGTATACAGTTTCTTCTAATGTAATAATTATATAAACAAGGTTAATATAATTTGTATGTGATTGTATATTTATAGTTATGATTGATATTTCCACGACAGTTCCTATAACAGAGTTTCCTTGAACGAGGCCTAAGTTCAGATATAAGTTTACGTTTACCGAAACATTTATATACCGTTCCTGTAACGGATTTTATTTGGAAGCTTTAACAGTATTGTGATTTCACCTGCTCGAATTCTTTTTCCTTTGGATACCGTACTGAATACCCCTACTCCATCCCCCACAGACACCCTTGGCTCGACCCCATTAGTCTGGTTACAGTCACCTGGAGGCGAGGTAGAGCTTTGGGACTGAGAACGAATCCTCAGACCTGACTTGGCAGACACCTAGGGATTTTTCACGGGATCATCAGGTTAGGTATCCCGGACGAGCCCCCAAATTGTCGCGGCAATTTCTCTATCAGAGTTTGCGTCTAAGGCAGATGAGATATTTAGATGCAAAAAAGCACACAATACTGTTGACAATTAATGATCATATATATTTGTAATAAAAGTACGAACAAAGATACATCACAACATGCATCAACAAACAACACAACAGGCATACATTACAATAATCTGAGGCCTCAGATGGGAGCTTCTCTTTGCGTGTTACTTCATTCTCTGCAGGTACGCTGCAAAAGTCCACCGAGTGTTTGAATCGATGAGATCTTATTCCCTTTGGGGGCTCTGGAGGAGGTGTGTCCCCCAATAACCCAAAAGCCTTTGTTTACCAGATGGTAATCTTTTCTATTGAAGCCCCCCCCCGATGCCATTTGAGGGGTCGGCGGCTGTGCCATGTAACCCTCCTCCTTCGTTGATGCTAGCCAGGGGGTCGAGTAACAGGCCCATTACATCAAAGCATTGCTTGAAAGCTGATTTACAACACACGAAAGATAAAGAAAGGGAAGGCAATCAAAATGCATCACTCGACCCTTTACGGTTTACACTTTAGGTGACCCACAAGAAGTAGAACGTAGGCCCTATATCAAATTACACAGAATAGCAACAAAACTTAAATTCATACATAGACCAAAAATGTGACAACATGTAGATTTTCCATCACAGCCTAAAAAAGCATTCCTGACCCCGTGTAACCTTTTAAGGCCTCACTCGATTCGGGGAACTTCTCTCAATTAGAAAGTGTCTACAATTTTGTACGGCTGACCTTTGACATTTGGGAAGACCGCACGGGTCTGAAACTCTTCACCGTGGATGAGCCTTAGCTCCTGATACGCACACCCAGTTTTCAGACTGCCGGCTCAAAGCGTTTAGGAATTATGCTGAAATAGACTGTCATGGAGGTCGCGCCGTCGAAGGTCACGGCTGACCTTTGACACTTGGGAAACTCTACAAGGCGATTGCCTGTGGTGTCCTATAACACATACTGCAGTTTCAGACCCCTACCTTAAAGCGTCGATGCCTAATTAAACGGAGACAGTGTCATTTTCACTATAGGGCACTAAGGCACTTTTTGTAAAAACAAGTCTCGTTGGCCGCCGCGCGGCGACCTTTGACTCCAGGCCCACCAGATTCGCAACAGAGGATCCCCCAGAGCCACTGAACGATAATCTGGGAAAAAAGTGGACTTTTTTTTTTCCCACTTGCCCTTTAAAATTCACACATTCTGACACCCTTTGGTCAGACAGTTGATTTTGGAGGATTTTCTTTCTTCTGCAGTTTCAGACCCGTACCTTAATGTTTTCATGATTAATTAATTGAAGAGACAGTTTTCAGGAAATCACACTTTTTATTAATTCATTCATTCATTTAATGAATTCATTTAATAAATAAAAGTTACTGTAAAACCCTAAACATTTCTAAAACATTTCTAAAACTATTTAATATTTAGTGCATGATTTGAATTCTTTACAGTTTATGATTAGACGGTTATCACGTGTGTGTGTGTGTGTGTGTGTGTGTGTGTGTGTGTGTGTGTGTGTGTGTGTGTGTCTTTGTGTGTGTGTGTGTGTGTGTGTGTGTGTGTGTGTGTGTGTGTGCTCTCCGTAGGGCATGTCCTCTGCTATGGACAAAATCTCAGTTTAATATTATTATTTCATTATTAATTATTGAACAATAACGGTGTGTCAGCTTCCTAGTTGGTGAGGATCAATTAATTATTACAAATATACAAGTTAATGTATATTCGTGTGCCATGGCTTCAGACTAACGCCGTAGAGTTCTTTCTGGTTGATTTACCAGCAGCCACAGTGGCAGCATTGCAGCGACGGAAAACCGCATTCCAATGTCCATATATGGAGTCAACGGCGCAACCAATTCAATTTTGTCTTGAGGGGACAACTCTAGAGGGGAGCGCCCCCTCCTGAAGTGGTACAGCCCAAGTCGGCCTTGAACTGCGATCGCTAAGAAAGACGTAACAGCTTATAACAACATTGATCTCTCATGCAGGCAATAAGATAGTGACACACTGTTACGGTGTCCAACAAACATAAAATCAGCAGCCTTTGGACTACCCAACATAAAGGCAGAAGACAGGATTCTTGGGGAAAACAAAGTTTTATGGTTGACAATGATCGTGAGGTACAACATGACGATTGTCATTGTCTTTCTTTTACTTCTCAAACTACGTTACAATTTAATGTTCATCAGCCCGAGCCACACATCAATAATTCGTGCCCACGAAATAATAATTTGTGGCCACACAATAACAATTCGTTGCAACATAACACAGGCGCTGGAACCTATGTGGGCGCTGGGCCAATGGCCACCCCACCTTTCATTGATGAACTATTTCGTTTCTTAGTAATGTTTTGGCCAAATATTGTTACTATAAAAACAAACAAAATGAAGTGCTCCGTCTCCCCGGGAACATATATTGATTGAGTCTACATTGTTCTCATTAGCAAAATGGCGCTGCTGCTGCTGCTTGCTTATATAAGTTACAAATTGATCAAGAGTCAAATGTAAGTGAACAATGCATGACTTGAATTCTTTACAGTTTATGATTAGACTGTTATTACGTGTGCTCTCCATAGGCCTAGGCATGTCCTCTGCTATGGACAGAATCTCCGGTTATTATTATTATGATTAGACGGTTATCACGTGTGTGTGTGTGTGTGTGTGTGTGTGTGTGTGTGTCTGTGTGTGTGTGTGTGTGTGTGTGTGTGTGTGTGTGTGTGTGTGTGTGTGTGTGTGTGTGTGTGTGTGTGTGTGTGTGTGTGTGTGTGTGTCCTCCGAGATGTATTGAATCTCCGGTTATTATTATTATGATTAGACGGTTATCACGCGTGTGTGTGTTTGTGTGTGTGTGTGTGTGTGTGTGTGTGTGTGTGTGTGTGTGTGTGTGTGTGTGTGTGTGTGTGTGTGTGTGTGTGTGTGTGTGTGTGTGTGTGTGTGTGTGTGCTCTCCGTAGGGCATGTCCTCTGCTATGGACAAAATCTCTGTTTAATATTATTGCTTCATTATTAATTATTGAACAATATCGGCGCGTCAGCTTCCTAGTTCGTGAGCTTTAATCCATTATTACAAATTCACAAGTTAACCCATTTACGTGATAGTGCCGTCAAATGACTGCAGGGGTTGACATTAAGGTTTCAAAAGCACTTGCCCATCGGGCAAGTACAGGTCAGGTTCAACTTGCCCGAATGTGATGTTCACTTGCCCAAATTATAATCAGAATCTTGAACAGGCCTCTTTTTGCCAGGCATGCGGCCTGGTTTTGAATGCTGAATGTTAGCTTCCACACATGTTGTGCTTAAAAAATAACAAACTTCCCTTTGTTTACTTATTTATCGAGCGGTCACATCGTGCCATGAAGTGATTTCAGTCCACCGTTGCAACCTATTAAAGCTATTGCCAAGTAGTGTTGTTAGTCACGATACTGGATTTTCTAACTTTGACACTATACCTGGAAAAATATCGATATTCTGTAGCATTTTCGATATCAGGGGAAAAGTTTTTTTCAGGAAATAATATACCCAAAGTAAATAGAGTATATCTCCACAACTGCTAGGGCGATGATTTCATATTTGTGCCAAAGAAAGATTGTTGTGCAAGTGAAATATTCAATGGGGATGATACTTGGTTAAAGTGAATAAAGCCATGGAACACAGCATAAGTGGAAGATAACATTTCCACCTGAAATAATTATCAGTTGGTCGTTATCATTTGGGAGCGATGTCTTACTCTGAGACACAAATAAAGGTAGATATCTTACAATTTTGACACTTGACACCTCTATTTAAATTTCAGGGCAAATATATTCGACTGCACCAAGCCAAACACTCGCAAATAAACATATGGCCACTAGATTGCGCTGAAGAATAAGTTTTCTGATTGAAGGCAATTTACCTATTTCCTAAGAAACCTTCTCTTATTCATTGATTGAAAATACCATGTTTAGTTGCAAAATTTGGCCCAGACACTGGGTTATCTGTTTATGGTGGTTTTATTCGACCAGAATGAACTTTGTGGACAAAAATCACAAAGGTAATACTTCATTTTTGGTTGTTAAAAGAAAAGGGGACGTTTCTTCTTAAGTTGTTATTTGCGAGTTTTAGTCACAGAATGATATGGTTTGGACTGTTGGAATAAGTGGAGGCTCAGCTTTCATGTAATATATAGTTTGTGAGGGTCCAATTTCGTGAAAAAGATCGCTATTGCTGTGCATGTGCACAGTTATGAAACCCAAAACCGTGTTCTTGCGTATGACTTTCCTTGGTAATTTGCCTCAATCCAAAGTACTTCCAAACTGCACTCCTCCATTTTCCTTCTACCTAAACCGTTCGCGGAGGCGCTGCACTTGCGATGCTAGCTTTGTTGGCTAACCTTCAGCTAACACCTTCGAATCACGGCCAGAGAACGCACTGCGAGTGACAGAAGGCGGGGCTATATTCGCACTGAAGCGATGCGTGTCTTTTAACTCGCTTTCCGAGAGAAGAGAAGACGGCGCGCTGATCAATTGCAAATACTTATATTTTGTGTTATTTTGCGGCAAAAAAGGTTGTTCTGCAGTTTCTAAAAATATTTGAATAAATAGTCTTTATATTAACATCCACCCAAAATCCACTTGCCCGTTCGGGCAACCAGAAATCAATCTCAACTTGCCCAAATATGACTTTTGGTTGCCCCGGGCAAGCGGGCAACCGTTAATGTCGAGGCCTGGACTGTATGTGATCTGATCTTTAATTCATTATAACAAATATATTATTATTATTATAACTTTATTCAAGACACAGGAAGGTCCACATAGACAGCACACTACATAGTACACATATACACATATATATATACGCATATAAATACACACACACACACCGGCTGTAGCTGTGATGGAGGACCGGCTGTAGCTGTGATAGAGGACCGGCTGTAGCTTTGATAGAGGCCCGGCTGTAGCTGTGATAGAGGACCGGCTGTAGCTGTGATAGAGGACCGGCTGTAGCTGTGATAGAGGCTCGGCTGTAGCTGTGATCTCTCCGTGTCTCTCTCTCCCGCAGCACGCTGACCATCTACGGCATCAGCCAGGACGACGACGCCATCTACCAGTGCATCGCCGAGAACAGCGCCGGCTCCACGCAGGCCAGCACCCGCCTCACCGTGCTGTGGGCCGACGGGCTCCCCGGGGCCCCCACAATGGTGCGGGTCCAGGCGTCGTCGCCCGGCGCCATCCAGGTGTCCTGGAAGGAGCCTAAGGGCATAATGTTTCAAGATATTTTCTGTACCATTTGAACTGGGTAAATCTTTGGACGTCATTTGGACGCCTATGACAGGTGCAGGAGATGTATACATGATGTAATATTTGTATGTTCGATTTTTTGTTGTTATTTTACGTTTCCTGGTTTATTTTATATTTATTTTTTTGGAAATGCAGTTAGTGGGAAAAGTTCAGGAAATAATTGCCCTATGCATGTCTTCTTTGTTTTTGTGTCTGTGTGCGACTGTGTGTGTGTGTTTTTATTTCTTTGTGTGGTGTGTTTTTCTGGGTGTGCACTGGCATGTGGCCTACTGGTTAAGGAGTTGGACCAGTAACCGGAGTGTGGCTGGTTCTAATCCCGACCGGTCCACAAAAAATGTGGACAGGGGGAGTCTACATGTGTGCATGTGTTCACCAGCTCATGGATGGGTCGAAAGCATGCGAGCGAGAGGGGGCGAGTGAAAGGGAGCGAGAGAAAGAGAGTGAATGGGAGCTAATGAATGGTCCATTTCATTTATCCGACGATGCAATTAAATAAATCGCAGTTTCTATTTTTTCCGAAGGCAAAAAAAAACAAAAACATGTAAATAAAATAAATAAATTATAGAGGTGGTATAAAAAAAACGTCTAAAATCAGTACAAATTTGATAGTGAAAAGACGTCTGCAAACGAACACATTTGGTCTATAAATAGCACTTACACATTTTACATTTACATTTAGGGCATTTAGCAGACGCTTACAATAAGTACATTTGTCATATGAAGTCCAACAATATATCGCTGTCGGTATTGTAGGGATGTTCATAGAACCAAGTGCAAGTAAAACAATCGCTAGGCTAACCAATTCCCTGTGTTACAGTAATGATAGCAGCTACTGCAGTTGCTACACAGTTAAGTATTATAATATAATACAACACAATACAATGTTGCTACACAACATTGCTACACGGTTAAGTGCAATACAATACAATGTACAATGGTGGCCAGAAGGGGGAGGGTGGCTATGCAGAGTCGAGGTGGACTTTGAACAGGTGAGTCTTGAGCCTTTTTCGGAAGATAGTGAGCGACTCTGCGGTCCTGAGAACGGCAGGGAGCTCGTTCCACCACTGAGGTCCCAAAACCGAGAAAAGTTGAGCGGAGGGATCGAGATGGGGTCTGTGGCTTTACCAATGCTTGGAGGTAGGCAGGGGCAGTACCATTGACTGCCTTGTATGCCAGTACCATCGTTTTAAATTTAATCTGAGCTACTACAGGGAGCCAGTGGAGGTCCCGGAAGAGGGGAGTCACATGGGAGAACTTCGGTAGGTTGAACACGAGGCATTCTGGATGCGCTTCAAGGGTTTAATCGCAGAGGCAGGAAGTCCACTCAGGAGTGAGTTGCAGTAGACGAGGCGGGAGATGACCAGTGATTGGACTAGAAGCTGAGCTGTTTCCCTTGTGAGGAAGGGCCGGATTCTGCGGATGTTGTAAAGTGCAAATCTGCAGGATCGGCCACCGCAGTGATGTTTGCGGTGCAGCATAACTGATTGTCCAATACCACACCAAGGTTTCCGGCAGTAGGAGAAGGAGATACAGTGATGTTCTCAACGGTGACCAGTAAGTCCATGTGTGGGCAGTCTTTCCCTGGGATTAGGAGGAGCTCGGTTTTGTTGAGGTTAAGCCTCAGGGGATGGGCAGTTGTCCAGGTGCTGACGTCTGCCAGACATTCCGATATGCTTGTTGCAATCAGGGCATTATCAGATGAGGGGAAAGAGAGAAAAAGCTGAGTGTCGTCAGCATAGCAGTGATGGGAAAAGCTGTGTGATGATATTACAGAGCCCAGAGATCTGGTATAGAGGGAGAACAGAAGAGGCCCCAGAACAGACCCTTGAGGGACACCAGTTTCAAGCGTGCAAGGTTTGGACAAGGAGCCATTCCATGTTACTTGATGGGTGCGGCTCGTCAGGTAGGATGTGAACCAGGAAAGAGCTGATTAAGCAATGCCAAGTTCAGCAAGAGTGGCAAGGAGGATCTGGTGGTTCACCGTGTCAAATGCTGCGGACTGGTCAAGGAGAATGAGACCCCAAGAGAGGGACGAAGCTCTGGCAGCACGGAGGGACTCAGTCACCGCGAGGAGAGCCGTCTCAGTGGAA
Source organism: Gadus chalcogrammus (assembly GCF_026213295.1). Lineage (NCBI taxonomy): Eukaryota > Metazoa > Chordata > Actinopteri > Gadiformes > Gadidae > Gadus > Gadus chalcogrammus. Next base: position 142,164 of record NW_026613524.1, read on the forward strand.
TGTGCCTTCTTGAAGCCTGACTGATGAGGGTCAGGCAGGTTATTAGATGAGAGATAGGAGGACAGTTGGTTAGCAATGGCACGTTCCAGTGTTTTAGAGAGGAAGGGTTAGTTCTGGATGTCGTGGTATTAAGAGTTGGTTTTTTGAGGAGAGGCCTTATTCTGGCAGTCTTGAAAGACGCTGGAACAATGCTTGAAGTGAGGGAGGAGTTGATAGTTGAGCTGAGAAATGGCAGGATGTTGCATGAGACATCCTGGGGGAGAGAGGAGGGGATAGGGTCAAGGGCGCAGGTGGTGGCATGGTTAGATGTTATTATTCTGTTGACCTCGTCAGAGGTGAGAGGGATAAATTGGGTAAAGACAGAGGGAGGATGGAGGCAGGGATAAAAGAGGAGATAATGTCCTTTACTTTCTGGGTAAAGTAGGTAACAAAGTCATCAGCAGTGAGGCAGGAAGGAGGTGGGGGTGAGGGAGGGTTGAGGAGGGACGAGAACAGGGAAAACAGTTTCCTGGGGTTTGAGGCGGAGGAGTTGATTTTGGTCCGGTAGAAGGCAGATTTGGTTGTTGACACATTGGAGGTGAAATCTGAGAAAAGGAAAAGATAGTGAGATCCATTTCTCTCAGCTGCTCGCAACTTTGGTCTACAAGTCCACAGAGGTTCAGACAGCCGCAGAGGTTTACACAGAGGTCCCACAGACGTCAACATTCGATGTTTGGTAGGCGTCGAATAGAAGACGTCGCCTGGCTTTACAAAAAAACCCCTTCAGTGGACCGAAATATGACGTCCAATAATGACACAGAAAAGACGTCACTCCGACGACACATTGCGCAGTGAGCCCACTCTTGCCCTGGATAAGGTTGTCTAGTTTCAGGGTGGTAGGACCTTCCTATCACACAAACATACATTCAACACCACATTCTGATCAACTAGGTTTTGCGGCCACAGGCCTTGTCAAAAAACCAGCCTGTATTGGCCAAAAAAAGTACTAGACATCCAATTCTCGGATGTCCTTCCCAGGACCCAAGGGGACGTGTGTGCATTTTACCATTTCTAACCATCTTGAAAAAGGGAGAAAAGGCCTTCAACTGGAGTAAAAAGTAGTGATAAAAAAGCAGACGGCTTCCAGTTTCCCATTTTCAGTTGGATGGAGATGGAAATGTGTGCCATATGACGTGTAAACACAGCTGGCCTGTGGATACATTTTTCATGGCTGGGGTCAAACGATGAAAAGGAGCCCACACCACTCCCTTGTGAGATTAAAAAAGTGAATGTGCATTTTGCTCATAACTTTTTTTTGTTATTAAATGGAGGTCAGTTTCTCAGATATGTATGTGTGGTTGGGATAGGGTGTCGGTCTTGAAACAATTTCTGCTCAAATTCCAAAGTGCACATTCACATACCAACGATGGAGTCAACCATGCATGGCAATAGCCAGCTCAATGGGAGCAGTTAGGGTTTGGTGTTTTAGTCAGGGACAACGCGACATGCCAGGAGGAGCCAGGGATCGGACTAGCAACCTTCCCGTTACAAGTCAACCCGCTCTACCCCCTGAGCTAAGCCATCCCCACCATTGATGGTTTATTAATGAACGTGTCTTATGAAGTGTGATTGTGATTGTGCATGTGATTCACGTCTCAGTACCAAAAGTAAATGGTTACAGCCCAGTGTAACAACACTCTCCCCATTGACACCCCTGCCATGCCTCCTCAGTGACTTCTCACACCGACAGTATGAACAGCAGAGAATGCCTCCCCTCTCCCCCATGTCACACCGCCCCGGCGTGACCCATCTCCTGCCACCTCAAGCAGCCTTCAGCCGCCTTTAACGTGCCCTAGGTGAAGCCCCGGTGCTCTCCCCAGCCGACCCCACCTTGCCTACAGCCTGGAGACAGATAGTTGATGTGGCAGAGTGGAGACAGCAGCGGGTGCAGGACACAGATCTGCAGCCAACAGTGGGTAGAGGCACAGCAGCGACCAACGTGAGATGAGGTGGCCGTGTTCTCCACGACGACCAAGGGGCTGGGGCATTAGTAAGGGCTCTATGTCTGTATGAGGGTGTGCTGCAGTGGACGTGGAAGAAGCCAGCAACGGGTGAGGGGACTGGGGAGTCGGCAGTAATGGTCCCCAGTGGCCTGTGGGAGGGGGTGCTTAAAGCCATGCATGGAGCAGCAGGGTCGTGGCACTTTTGGAGTCACATTTCGCCTTCTCTGCCAGAGCTTCTACTGGGATCAGTTCAGGAGGGACATTTTAGGAACGCTGGGACCCCTGTATGGCACGCAAATGTCTCTCTGGTCGATCACATAGATCAGGGGTTTTCAAAGTGTGAGAGAGTGAGCCCCCCCCTCAGAGAAAAAATTTCAGCTGAGTTTTGAAAGCTATTTTAATTATTTTACACATTTCAAACATCTCCGATCATAATTTTAAAACATTTGGAACATATTTTTTAAACATTTGAAACATATTTTTTAAACATATTTTTTAAATATATTTCTGAAAAATTACATCTTTTTGCGTTTTTAAACAACACAATTTAAAAACTTTATCTACGCATGTTTTAGCTTAACCTTCTTTAAATACATTTGAACATCTTAATCTGTGTAAACTGCCAGTTTACACAGATTCATTCAGGGTCCCCGACTCTGAATTTTCTGAATCGAATCAGATCTGCCATTTGAGTCCAGAGATTCGACCATTCGGCGGGGCTTGTTTACCAGCGTTGCTATGGTGACCTAAATTATTATAAGCAACTGAAAACGACGCCGGTTTGAAACTAAAACTGTGATTCTGAAAAAAGTATAAACGCTATAAAAATCCTGTTTAGATAGTATTGAAGATACAAGTGAGTAGATTTGTTTAATGGTTTGAACGATGGTAAACGGTTGAAAAAGGAATGAGTTACGATGTCTAGAAGTAGGTGTATCAGAATGGGCTGACGTCTTCAATGAAAACAGCTGAAAACAAAGCGGTATGAAACTAAAACTGTGATTCTGAAGACATTTTAACTTATATCGAAATTCTGTTTAGATATTATTGAAGATACAAGTGTGTAGATTTGGTAAATGGTTTGCACGAAGATAATCGGTTGAAAATTGATTTAGTTATGTTAATTCTACAGTTGAAGTACGACTGATGATTTGAATCAACGTCTTTCAGGGGTTTTTTCGTTGTTTTTTTTTTCTCACGTCGCGCCCCCCCTGAAGAACTCTTGCGCCCCCCAGGGGGGGCGCGCCCCACAGTTTGAAAACCACTGACATAGATAGATAGACACTTTATTGATCCCTTGGGAATGCTCCTTCAGGGAAATTCAAAATGCTCATGCTCCAATCCAACAGTTTCCCATGGGGCACCAACTGGCACCTCGCTCAGACAGGGGTAACCGCTACGTCCTCTCCGCCGCTCCACAAAATGGCCACATTTTATGTGGCTCAGAGTGACGGTTCGGTGCAAAGATTCCATTACAACTTTGGCCCGCACCAGGGAATCGTCACCTCTCAGCCCAGCGAGACTGGGACACCCATCTGCCAATGGTACTCGGGCATGTCGCTCTGTGGTCTAGGAGTCCACAGCATGCACGCCTGCCCTTCTCATGATGGGAAGAGAGCTCTGCAAAGCCACCTGATTGTGGGGCTTTTTACAGTACACAGGAACAATTCATTTTCCACTATTTGAGTTGTGCTAGTGTTGATCTAGTTTGTAGTTGATCTTAAATAAAAGTTAATACAGAGTTTGTATTACATGGCCCAGAGGACATTACGTTATCTAGTGGAAAGTAAAAACTGCTGATTTTTATTAATACAATTAGTAATCATCAACAATTAAAGGAACAAACAGACATTGCATGTAGAAGCTGCAGCATGTTATCTTGGTTTCAAAAGTTTGACTTTATTAGGGTTTAAATTGAATGTTACATAGTGCACTCTATTTTTGTTTTTTCTCATAAAATGCTTGATCCAATTTCATGTTTCAAATACAAAGGCAAATTACATGGCAAGAATTTGGCATGGTTTGAATCACATAAAATTACAAAGTTTACTTGAACGTAGGTTTAATTATGCTGTCTCATCTAACCCTTACTATTCAATAAAAACACACAACTAATGATGTGAACTCTGGATTAAACCAATCATATTTACCAATCACTTGCTGCAAAACATACTGCAATTAGGGTTTTATATTTCAAGAAAAAATACCTATTTATTCCCCATGGCTGTTATTTATTATAAAAGTAGTAGCCTTAATAAGATATAGGTGATAAACAAATATCTGCCCCAGTGAAAAAGATACGCTGAATCTTTTTTTTACTGTCCATATGAAATAAGCATGATTTAAAACTGATCGATTAATTGATCAATTCATTCAGAAATTAAATGCTGGACTTTGAGCTTCAACATTATTAAAACAAAAGAACATTGAATTACACACAGAGTACTAAAATAAATCAACGAATAGGTTGTGTTACAACCAGGTTCCATATGGGCCTGATCTATTTCTTTGGTTTTTGAGCTGATGACTAATTTCTATAAGTAAAAGAATGCGGTTCCTGCATATTTCAAGCACACATTCTAAGTATGTTTATGTCATCAAATAATTCACATGGGATGATATAGTGGCGTAAAATAGAAAAATGAAATCAACAGTGATACAAATGATTGAAACTATTGCTCATCAGGAGACAGTACGGTCTGAGTTTAGGAAATAGAAGTGTAGCTCCTTATTGGAACATTGGTCTATTTAAAACAGATCTGTCTAAAAACACACAGTAAAGAATAGTAAATAGTAAAAGAATAGTTATAATTCTAATGAATAGCTGAAAATAGGCTTGATAGAGGTTTTCAGCATGGTATCCATCAAGTTTGGGAAATATGTTGTTTGTCGCTGCTAACTACAGTGAGAAAGCAGACAAATTATCTAAGTATTTGCCATTCCCTTTGAAAAGAATGTACAGTGATTATTGTTTGATCTTTAAAATGTAAAAAACAATCTTAAAAAAGAATCCATGATGCCGGAACAATGTTTACAGATCAAAGAAGCCAAAGTAGTCGATAGTTACCAATTTGATGAAGTCGGAATTTCGTCAGCCTCTGCTTCATTTCTGGATCTGGTGTGAGATCTGACAACCCGAGCGGATTGTCTTTCCCCATTTGTGGATCAAACATTCCCCTGAAAGATATATATATTTTAAGTTTGAGAGTACACAGGAATACAACTCATCCGAGAAGACAGAAAGGCTTGTCGCTGTCTCGGGTAAAGTTGATTGTTGTTCAAAGTAGACTTTCCAAATAGACCACCAAGAGAGATTTGACCAGGGTACTACATCAGTAAATATCTTCATACCATTATTACAAAAATCTGAACATGATTGAGTACATTAAAAACCTACGTTTTAAGAAAATCCTCGATGGCCCTTCGCTCGTAGACTGTATCATACCTCGTTTTAACAGGGTCCACAAGAAGCTTCCCAGTGATAAAACATGACAAATGCATGGGTGCCATCGGAACAGGAACCTGACCAACCAATTCCTTTCAAGAAAATTAAAAAAACATGAATTCATGGTGTGTTGGTTTGTATGTGTGTGTGTGTATATTCTTGAGGGCTGTCAATTGATTACAAAGTCTATCTTATTAATTAAATGATATGCTTTGATTGATCAATTAAATTGCAATATCAAAATTTGCTGGGAATTGTCCCGAAATTAAGATACCTTAATTGAAAGACATAAAATAATTGTGGCAGATGACATTGAACACCCTGGTAGAATATGCTGAAGTACAACTATTCCTCTCCTCCAACCCATCACAGAGCAATGAATCAATCAATTGCAGAAGTGCGCGACACGCGATAGATCCACCCCCTACTAATTCTTAAAGCATGTGTGCCATTTACTTAAACCGCATGTGCCATTTACTTGCGAGCAATTGACTTTAAAAGAAAAAATCCATCCATGCCACCATAAATTGTTTTCTATAGAACACAATGTAATGTGGACAGCAAAGTTATTAGGTAACAACCACATTCAACTCGCTCAAAAAGTTATTTTCAGTATGATTATTTTTATCACTGACAACAGCACTGGGCTACCTCATGGAACAATATCTATAGCTGTTCGGGTAGTCGACTCATCTGATTGTTAGTATGCAAGTCAACGTTTTGTTACATGCATCAACAGCATTAGAATGAAATTACATAACATGAATAAACGTGACTAAACTTAAAGTCAATAAAACATTAATACATGAACTAGTCTGTGAACATGATTTCTGCCTGATTCAAGTCAGCTAGATTTTCACTGGAAATGGTGAGGACGACAACTCTCCTAGAGGCAGAAGTCACCTATAATACCTTTAAAATGTCCAGATTAATTGTGAGCGTTATCAAGTTAATGACTACAGCCCTAATATATATGTATCTATATATCTATATCTATATCTATATCTATATATATATATATATATATATAGATATAATAGTACTACATACAATTATGGGGCCTGTGCCATTTTACTGCCGTGATAATTCGAGCCTCAGAAGTAATTGATCAAGTGTACAGAATGATATAGAAATTATTGATAAATATAAATAATGTAATAAAAACCAATAAATAACAAACCTATGTAGAGTGTGTGTGTGTGTGTGTGTGTGTGTGTGTGTGTGTGTGTGTGTGTGTGTGTGTGTGTGTGTGTGTGTGTGTGTGTGTGTGCGTGTGTGTGTGTGTGTGTGTGTGTGCGTGCGTGCGTGTGTGCGTGTGGGTTTGCATGCAATCTTTAAAATTATGAGTTCAAAGAATCCTTAATGTAACCTAAAACCTTCACCTGCTCCATTTCATCGAAGGACTTGGCGGCGGTTTTGGCGGTTTGTTCCTTGGCTTCTTGTGTATACTCCTCACGGCTGGAAACTAATTTCTCGGCCAAAATGCTTCCAAGGAGAAAAGATTCTAATGATTATTATTGGAACAGTAATATACTTAGATACATTTGTATGTTAAGATTGCATTTTAGGTTGTGGATTTATACAATACTGAAATACTGACATATCACATAAACCAACCCATTATCATGATTACAACCTCAAACGGAAGTCATTGCTGTTTCTTCCTTTAATTGCTTTGTTATGAAAGTATGCTGGAAGATCTAACCTGTCTAGTGCATCTTCAGCCTCAGGGGCGATGAGCAGTCCATAAACAGCTTCTAGGATCTCCTTCATGGTGATGTGGGCATTGTAGCCGTGGTCAAATATGTGGTGACATATCCGCCCAGAACTGTTGATATTACAGTGGTAAATCTTTGATTATGTTAAGAAAATGTAAAAACAACTTTATTTAAAGCTCCTTCTCATTGGCTCTTCTGCAACAGTAATATTATATCAAAAAAGCAATACTACAGATGAAAGGATACAGCTGTCACAAAGCGGATTGTTGGAGGCTTCACGGGATAATCCGGACCAAACTGACAGTACAGTTTAAAGGTGCCATTCTCATAAGGCGTGGCAGGGGGACCCTGCATCAGAATCTTCCAAAACGCTATGGATAGTTAGAAATCCCACATAACAGTTAGAAGTCACAAATAATAGTTAGAAATCAGATAATATTGAGAAATCACAAACAGAGCCGCTATGAATAAAATATATCAGTTCAATAAATAACACAAAGGACGTTTTAAAATCCCATATTACTGTTAGAAATCACATACACCAGTTAGAAATCACACACTTGAGGGTAACAAGCCACACACAAGTCATAATCACACATAAAAGTAATGAATCGCACAAATTCAAAGTCCTTCATGGATCTACATGATCGATGTGAATGCCCGATTTAAAAGGAAAAAGGCAAACTTGGCCTTTCGACTTTTTCAGGCGTGCAAAGTTTGCATCCCGGGATTGAACACACAGATAATAAAAAATTATCATATTATCCAGTATGAACTTAAGAATAAAGGGTCTGATCTAGAGGAATATAAATAGGATATTTATATTCTGTCACAATTTCCTACTATGAATCAAATCTAATCAGCTCTCCTCATATTCATGTACTGCGTCAGTATATCACAATTGATGCATGGGAGGTCAATATGATGTCAATGAAAGACGATTGATAAATAACAACGTTGAATCCAGAAACAAGTCTTAACGCGGCCAAGATTCTCACTTACAGAAGTCTGAGTCGGATGGGAAGACACTGAAGTAGGGATGAGGGTGACAATGCAGGATTCTCAACTCCTCTAGTACACGTTTGCCCCTCTCCATTGAGGAATATTTTTTCGATCTTAGACTTTTGAAAGCACTGTTTGGAAAGAAGTGAATGAATGAATAATCTTTATTTTCATTGTACATGACAACTACATTTTGTTGGAGCAGTGCTCCAGCTGCAAAGTTATCTATATATATTTATATATAATCTAAAAACAACCATATCAACCATCTATGAATGTAGTTATGGCTATGGCTATGGATGCAATAAGAGGACTGAGTGTTCGGAAACATAAATAAGCTCTTCCATCCGCCATTTCCGACAATATGTAAAGTGACCATGGTGATAATGAGAAAGATACCTGATTGTGGATACCTGAAATAAAATGTTTTAAAAAAAGTCCAAGTCCTTTTGTGTCGGTAGGGCAATGTGTATATGAGATGGGGAGTTTCAGTGTGGGAGGGGGGTAGAGTTCAGTAGTGACACAGCTCTATGGTAGAAGCTGTTTTGCAGTCTTGTCGTGCGGGCGCTCAGTGTCCTGTAACGTCTTCCTAAGGTCAGGGGGGGGAAGAGTTAGTGACCCTGGTGTGTGCTGTGTCTAATGATGCCCTTGACCCTCCGGATACAGCGGGTCAGGTACATTTCCTCCAGTCTGGGGAGCTGGGTGCTGGCACCCAATGTGTGTTTGGTTCAGTATGGGGAGCGGAGTCTGTATCCAAAGTACTCAACATGACAGGGGAGGAAAGGCAAAACGCAACACGATTGATTAGGGATTGGTTGGTTTTTACTAACTTCTGTGCAACGGTCACTGTGTTGTTAAACCCGCTTGGCAGAGAGGTCTCTGGGAGGTCATCATAGCCTTGTTGTGCAAAGATGCTTGTTAAAACGGTCTGGTGGACAGATGCAACTCACAATTTAGAAGATTACAACATTGGTCTGTTTTGTGTTTGTTTATAATTTAAATGACAACCATTGACTATCGAGCTAGTACTCATCCACTGTAACTTACCTCACTTGTGATGGAGGATGGATCAAGTTTTTTCCTGGGTTTTCTCATTTCCAAAGAAAGAACAGTCTCACATTCAAAAAGTTTGAGGCCATCCGTCAGTGTTTCTGGCTTGAAACAGCAACCCCCTAAATCCAGATTTGGATGTCAAGTTAAATTTATTTACTACATGCTATCCTGTGACTATGTGTGTCTGAGTTACCGGCTCTACACTGTAAAAACGAAAACTTAAAATTGTTGTTCTCATTATGATTTCTGAGTAAAATGAATATTAAACATTAAGCATTCATGTCAACTGTGCAATGCAATTTAGTCCAACCAACAATGTTGAGTTTTGGGTCAAGAGTTGGGCTCAGTGTAGTATCTTTGTTAGCAAAACACATGGGTTTAAGTCAGACTCTGTCTGAGGCTGGGCCAACTACGGTGCACATGCGCATTTCGACACTTTGGACAATACGGGGTTTCCTAACTGAATTTTCAGATGGTAAATATTGTGGCGACTCCTACCCCCCGGGGATTCTGGGTATTCGTGATGCCGGTTGGGAAAAAGGGGTTTATTGCCTTTTGTCAATTTGTTTCTGTTAGGTTAAGTGGGGTTAACGGGTTTGGGGTATTTATTGTTTGTGTGTTGTTTATTGTGTGTAGTGTTGCCGCCACCGTTACAGAGACTTGCATGTCCGTTGGTTGGGTGTGCGGTGCGCTGTGTGTTGTGGGTGTGTGTTAAATAAAGGCAGCTCTCGGGATCGTGCGGTGCATGAGGCACGAGAGTTGCGTCACCGTTTAACCTGCACTCCCGTATCGTGCAGAACAAGTTTGACCATAATGTCGAACTTGTTCTGCACTTTGGTTTGCTGCATTTAGACAGCGATTCTCTGCTGCTGAACTAGCTACATGTTGCTTGTTCTATTGCTGCCTGGCATTCAGAAATGTAAAATGGAAGTTTCCAATTTTAATAAAGTGAACTTAAAACTAGTTTTGCATTCTTTGAAATGATTTTTTTTTTAAATAATATTAACCTTAATTTGAAATATTAAGTTAACAACCCTCACTTACTTTTTTGAGTTTTGTAAAATCTAAAATCTTAGTTGGTATAACTCTAACTTTCAAGTTTGTCTAAAGAAGAAAAATGACATTTTGTTGGGCTCAAAACTCAAAAATGTATTGCAGTAAGTTGCCTTGCAATTTTGAGTTTTCTCAACAGTTTATTTTTTTACAGTGTAGTGCTATACCTGTGGCGATGCTGATTCCATGAAGCATGTTGTTATCGACTTTTCCAAGCAAGACGGAATCAACAATGATGTTGGATTTGATCAGATTTACTGCAACAGTTTCAGGTTTAACTGTTGACCTGTGTGGGCAAGTATTCACATAGCATCACAAACTCATGTATCAATCAACTACATCTGTTGTAAATATGTCATACTATTCTATATTACCTATATTTTGACACAATATGAACTATCTGAATATAATTTGTTATAGATAATAAATAAATGATATGAACCTTTCTTTGTGCGTGCATGGATTTGTTATGAATTATACAGCAAATGTGTGGTAAATGTTTGGCCTTGTGTAAGGTATCTGATATCTGTAAATTGGTGTTTGGCTGTCTTACCTAGATTCAGACGAGTTGTTTAATTCCAATTCACCATTATTTGTTGAGAAAGGGAGTTTGCTGGGTTAGCATTTGCTTTCAGTTAGTCACTTCCATTAACTTGCAGAGTTACATTTGCCTGCGCTGTGTTTATTAGTCTACCTGTAATGCGCCACTGACAGGTCGCCCTAAACGTAGATTACTATGCCAGAAAAATAATTTCACAAGTGACGCATCACAGGCTAGTCACTATCACTAGGCTCCTATAACCCTGAAAGGAAATGGAAACGTCTAAGGGAAAGCAATTGCTTATCCACCCACCAAACTAGCCTTCTTGATGCACAATGATGCATTTGGAATAAAACCACTTGTTTGAATCTCGGCAAATGCAAATTTACAGATATCTTGGTGTATCCTTTTGAATATATTTTTGCTTGATAGAAAACAAATATACATTTACCCAACATTGTTTCCATCTGTGAGACATATGATGCGAAGTCTACAATCAGGGAACCTCTTCTTCACTTCCTCCATTTCCTTCACTCCTTGTTGCAGGGCATCGTACAGAACAGTCCGGCCATTCGGTTGAAGGTTACGCAGAGATTGCTGTAGTTGAATTCAGGTCTAAAGTTAGGGCTGCATTAATCTCACAAATCTGACTTTAGATTGGCATCCAAAGTCTGATGACAGACAAGCTCAAATGTGGCTGAACAGGGCATTTCACTTTCTTTAGATTCAAATGAGTTTTGCCCAATCATGTCAAAAACATATTTTATAAAAAATGTCATCCTATTAATTATTTTATTTATCCAAGAAGGTCCCATTGAGATATAATATCTCGTCTTCCAGTGATTCCTGGCCAATAACAAAGCTCTGTCTCTCTCAACACAGCAGAATGAGCATTACATCCACATCAGAATTCCTTTGGCAACCCAGTTATTATTATTTGCCATATAGTTACTTTTGTAAATCTAGTGGGATAGACTATGGAAAAGTGATTTTTATCCATTGGGAACATTTTTAATCTACAGTTTAATTGCATTATAGTTTGGCCAATGTTAAGGGAAGGGTAATTTATAAATCCCCTATAATGTAGAAATAATGAGAGAGGATTGCACAATCCACAATCCTCTTAAGAGAGGAGTGAGGCTGCCCAATGGGCAGATATACAACGGTAGACACACAATGACGACGCACAATGATATCCGCGATGATGAATTCAGTTTGACGTTTATGCTTCCTAATATCAATAGCTCATTGAGACCCAAATTATTTCAGATTGGTCCTGTTTAACACATAAGACAATGTTTCACAAATATTTCCCAGAGTGCCACACGATGTCCTTGAAATTAGGAAAAAAACGCTTTGAATATCGATATCAACAATCTAATAGTGGAAACTATTGAATATATTGAACTATTGAAAGTCCCACCTTGGGACTTTCAAAATGTTTCCTACCTTGAATGTTTCCAGAGTTTCTTTAAATGTATGCAGGAGTTTCACGTCTGTGCTGAACCCCACGAGGCCAATCACGTGATAGAAATCATAGGCCATGGTCCTTGATGCAAAGCTGTCAAATAGCTCCTTCACAGCATCTATTTTCCTCATTTTCAGCTCACATTCCTCCTCCATGGAGGAACTGGTATCCATCAGCACCTAAAGAAAATAGAAGATTGGTATTGCAATGTAATTGCATTACTCTACTATGACTATTTATTCAGTCAGAATATGTCCCTAAAATATACTGAAAGTATACCAGTATTGCTTCTTTTGGAGTCCTGCAAGTCAGCAATTTCTGGTCATCCGAAAGATTACCAATTCTGTATAAAAGAAAATGCATAGCAGGCTAATAAGTATTGCTACAGATTGACAATTATTCCTGCAATAGATAGATAGAAAGATAATCTTAGGGTTCCTTAGTTATTGTATTTCATATATTTCCATATATAAATATATATATATATATATATATATATATATATATATATATATATATATATATAAATATAGCAGGTTGAATGGTAATGGTTGACGGTGGTCCTCAGCTTTTAGGTTGAGAACAGGGTAATATAGGTTCTGCACACATGAATGTGTGTATTGTTTATATACAAGTGAAACTTATTTTCTTACCTGCTGGCTAGTTCCTCCAAATCCACAAGTTCTTTTTTACCACTGAGAAAATTCATCACTTGAATCTGTTTTGGCTGCTGTTTATTTTTGCACAGACAAATGCCGAGATTATCTGCAACAAGAAGAACATGATGATGAACAGATAATGCACTTTTGACTTATTTTGTTACATTTAGTCAAGAAAGTACTTAGAGCTGGCTATATAAGTAACAAATCACATAAGTATGCGTGCGTGCGTGTGTGCATGTACACGCTAGAGTTCAAACAATATAACCATTTGGTCACGATTATAGTGAGCAAATTAACACAAAAAAAGTACTGATACACACACTGAAATCCTTTCACCAAGTTTGTTTGCATACAAATCAAAACAACACACAGCCAATAGATTATGTAAAGCAATGAAAGCCATATGAAATGTGCATCAACGTTAAAGATGGTTGAGCCCTTTGGGAGCATTTTTGTTCTGCAACTTTCCCTCAGCAATCTTAGAGAAAACTTAATACGACAACGTTCAGACATAGGTCCTCTTAAATTGAACAGGATTATTTGGTGCAATTGAACGCCCACATTAATTAAAGAAGATAAAATCATGAAGCAAACTGGGAACATACACTTACGAATGATATCAGTTTTTGTGCAAAAGTTGCATACATTCTTGTTGCACCAAGCCTGTGAATAAATCTGTTTAAACAATCAAAATCAGGTATCTTTCTCATTATCACCATGGTCACTTTACATGTTGTCGGAAATGGCGGATGGAAGAGCTTATTTATGTTTCCGAACACTCAGTCCTCTTATTGCATCCATAGCCATAGCCATAACTAAATTCATAGACCTATGATTATCACTACGTGTTCTTTGTATTGGGTCATTATTCTTTATAGCAGTCGGCGATACAAGCGAATGTTTATTTGCACTGCAATAACGGAATATAGGTGGTTTTTGATGACATAACAGTGTGCAGTTGTATCACAACAGTTTTGGTTTGAATTTCAAATTTCTCGAAAAGAGTGAGAGCCTTCTATTGCTTACCAAACAGGGAAACAACCTCAAAAATTGACATCTCTAAAACATAGATGTATTTAAGAACGCTTGAAATTCAAACCGAGATACACCTACAAATCATTATCCCCTCGTTTTCAAACTGCCATTCGCCAAACAATTTGATACTTGGATGAAAAAGCAAAACTTATAAATTAATCCTCTTAATAAAATAGGATAGTTTTGTGGAAGGACAGCTTGTCTTCACCAGCAGGGGTGTTGCTAGCAATTGAAAACATTCGGGGCTGTAGCCCAGAAATTAGAGTCCTTTTAAAACGGGGGTTAGAAAATCTGGCTTATGAACATGCGTCGGGGCAGGCCTACTGAGTAGGTTAATGTTTATGTTAAGGATAGGAAAGTGCACCACATACACCGGCAGCCAAAATGAGACATTAGAAAAGCCTGTAGCCAAATAAACACTGTCATGCAGCAACACGATACAACCCCGGGGGAACATGAGAGCCCCAGCTCGCCGGATACTAGTAGCCTGGGTGCTTAAAAGGTAAAACAAGCTTCATACGGAGCCGGTGAAAAACTCCTTAAAAGTGTGTGTGTGTGTGTGTGTGTGTAACCCTAACCCTCACTGCCAAAGCTAGGCTGCAGGTGCTACCAACCAAATATAATCTGGCATTATGGTATCCTGCACACCACCATCCACACTGTATAATGCACTCTGGCCATCAACTTGAATCAGTTGGCCATGTTGTGAATGGCTGTACTATGTACAAAGTACTGTATATTGCACGCCATGACCGACTTGTCGATCTAATTTCCAGGAATGTTAAGGAAGTATCTCTAGAAAATGTGACCATGTACAAACATTCACGTATCATGCCGGAATGGTTTAACAGCTCTATTGAGGTGATGTGTAACATCCCAAATACCCCTGATGTTGTGTTTTGAAACAGAGACAGAAGGGAAGTGCTCTTACTTGAGATAGGCTGTGTATTTGATCTGTACATTGAAATTGCTTTCAACGATAAAATCATTAAATACCAGCCCATTCTGGAAATACTAAGGGACCTAGGCTACCAATGCAAGCTAATAGTGTTTATTTTTGGAAGCTTGGGGCATGTCCACAACCATGTTTTCAGTGGGTTAAGGCTGGCTGGGCTCTCCAGCAGAAAATCTAAACAATTAGCAAAGTTCTGCTCCATATCAGCAGTGATAGGCAGCCTGGCAGTGTTGCGCAGGAAATGTTTTTTGTGCCCTTGAACAATGACTTATCTTATCTCTGAAATATTTGAATCTTGTCTCTTGTAATGTGATTGGTGGATTCAAATAAAGAATTAAATGTGTGTGTGTGTGTGTGTGTGTGTGTGTGTGTGTGTGTGTGTGTGTGTGTGTGTGTGTGTGTGTGTGTGTGTGTGTGTGTGTGTGTGTGTGTTTCTTTGTCACTCTGTTCGAGCCTGCACGAGAGTGCAATGTTGTCATTAGCTGTTACGTCTTTCAGACCAATCGCAGTTCAAGGCCGACCTGGGCCCCGTTTCCCGATAACGATGGATCCACGCTCGTACGATCATTCTCACGATGGATCTTGCGATCCATCGTCAATTTCTTTGGAGCGTTTCCCGAAACTCCTCTTAACGTGAACGCGCATTCGCTGCACTCACGACGTCGTAGGATTGTAACTGTCTACTGACACGGTGCTGAAATGGGCTCCGTAGGAGGGGGAGACGCAGGAATGTCGCAGGAAAATTGTGTTAAAAAGGGTTAAAATATATCCCCATCAAGGACAACAGCAGAGTAGCCTACGAAAAAAATAGAATAGAATTATATGAATGCTAAAGACATTAAAACACAATTGATTAGGCTTAAACCGACATATATCAGTCCTAATCCTGAATGCACTGTGTGTTTCACGGCATTTTCCCCCCTTAAATAATTCCTCTTCACAGCTGTGAATAACCCGGGAGACGTCCATGATGAGGAATACAACGAAGCCCACCGTCTGGCCCGGTGCATCGTTGAGCGCACGATCGGGAGGTGGAAGTTGCGCTTTAGATGCCTTCACAAGTCAGGCGGAGGGCTCCAGTTTTCTCCGGCCAAGTCATGCGCCGTGATATTTGTGATGGCTATGTTGCACAACATTGCAGCTAAGGCTGGGGTTGCATTGTTTGAACCGGAGGACGTTGAGGACGATGACGATGAGGAAGATCGGTGTGAGGACGGCCTCCCTCATAACTACGCGGCTGGTTTTCATGCGCGTCGAATAGTGATTGAGACTTTTTTTTAACCCCCTCCACCCTCCATCATGTCACTACACAACATTCCCGTCAACGTGACCAATCCCCACCATATCCCAGCCTTTTGCCTGCTCCTTTGCTTGTTTTTTATAAAAAAAATTATTTCTTTATTTTCTTATTTTTTTTAATTTCTTTTATTTCGTTATTTTTTACATTATTTTATGCTACGTTTTATGAGTAGCCTATGTCAGTCTGCACAAATCCCCCCACTTTCTCTCACACACATTTTGAGTGCCCTGCCTGCGCAAACATTTTCTGGACTGTCTAATAAATAAATTAATAATCTTTATTAATTACCAAACTAAGAACATAAAGGCGCAATGCGTTTTAATAAAACGCATCCAATAGACGGAATGTCCGATGGTGTCGCCACTGAGGCTATAGCTGACGATGCTCTTAGCGTCCTACGAGTACCTACGAGCACCCCTGGAGTACTCGTTAGCTACGAGCGTTTTCAAGACGTTCGTTCCCCACGATGCTTTCGGGAAACGCGGTGAAAACTCTACGATGCCCTTTCGACGCACTTCACGATCCACTTAGGCCAACGACGCTTTCGGGAAACGGGGCCCTGGGCTGTACCAATTCGGGAGGGGGCGCTCAGTTACTCCCCTCTAGACAAAATCGAATTAGTTGCGACGTTGTCAGATTGTATGTGTTACGTGTGTTAGGTGAGTGTGAGGTTGCGGTTGCACAGCTCAGGCTGTCGGACGGCGCTGCAAGGAACTTTTATAAATGCAATATTGTTATCCTGCAGTAATCAGCCCGGCGGCCCCGAAACGTTAACGGCCCACCGGGAATTCTCCTAACTCTCCCGATTACCACTCCGCTTGTGCGTGCGTGCGTGCGTGCGTGCGTGCGTGCGTGCGTGCGTGCGTGCGTGCGTGCGTGCGTGCGTGCGTGCGTGCGTGCGTGCGTGCGTTATTCGATTGCCGGTAATATTCGTACTGGTTTAAATAATACATTTGATTGTATTTCCCATCTTTGCTGAGCATGAGTTTTTTTCAAAAGTTCAGTGATAGAAACAAATAAAAGCTATTGAGGTTTTATGTGTCCACCGTCACGCACCTAGCCTACCCGGTGTCAAGTCGACCGGGGTGAATTCACTGCGGGTCTCTCTTCTTATAGCCATCTTACGAAGATATTTTATGACAGTCCTTCTCAACACTCTCTGATCTCACTAAAAGGCTAGCAGCACGAAACAGCAATATCGACGAGATGCGCTATGCATAGAGAAGAAAGAATACCAATGTTGAATTTGCAACATTTTGCAGCAAATTATTCAAAATCTGCCCGTATAGGGTAAACTCTACGGGGCTACTTTCATCAATATTATGTCTTTTAGTTTTTTTTGACGGCACAGCGATCCGGGGCTATTCCCAAAAGATCCAGGGCTATAGCCTCAAATGCCCAGACCTAACGCCACGCCTGTCGACCAGGCTCCAGGGCGCTGTCACTGCCATCCAGCATGTCTTTCATTGATGCAAAACAAACCTAGCCTGGCTCCGCCCGCCTAAGTACTTCCGCTCAATTTTGATTCCCCTACAGAACTAGATCTGAGTCTGCGGTATGTAAGTTGGTTTTCTCCGTCCAAATGTTCTACGTCCAATCAGTGAACAGAGGGAATGGCTGAGAACAATGACGGAAATAGTGTTTCATTAGTCTACAGCCTGAGCGCAACCTGATTCCCGGCAAATCGTTAGCGATTGGTTATGGAAGATCCAGAGTGGCACTGGGCAGATCCATTATTTTTAAACTTCAACAGACACCCGCCCTCAAGTGAGTGAACGTTGGTCAATTGAGTAGCTCAAGACTCTCTGCGCAAATGAAATGAAGTAGGCCTACAAGAGACTGGTAGGACCAGGCTAAAACAAACCCATACCTGCAAGACTTTTGCTAAGTTTGGTTGATGCTGGCGAGGGCATTCTTCAAAGACTGGTTATCAAACATGGTTTGGAAGATACATTTTTAAACAGAAATCCTGAAAGTCTGGAATTTGACTGTAGTTTATAAAGAAACCAATTAAAATTGTATCCCTAGTGTTTTCATACACACACGACAGCATAATTTTCTTTAATGTACTTATTGCAGTACCTTCACTCAGAAGTACAGGCAATGGCCCATGCTGCCCTGCTGCCTTGAGGTGGAGTGGAGGTGTCACTCTCAGGAAGGGGAACTCTGTCAGTTTCTCTGTCATGTTGGTAAATGTGTCCTTTACATCCACCTGAAAGCTGAAAGCAAAAACAGTGAATAGTCATGGACTTTACCACTCCAGCTTTTGTTGCCTAAGCTTCCTGGCAACAACAAAGTAATAAACCACATCTTCTTGGTGGTGGTAATCAACCATGGCACCTTCCTACATTATTTATAAATAACAGGAAACCCCAGATTCCGCTTATAACACCGTTACCAATAATGATAAGATATTGGATACTATCATCTATAAAGTTATTTTAATCTTTTCAGCTTCTAAATTGTATCAGCTACTTAATCAGCGTAAAAAATATATAAATTTATATATATTTTTTATATCAGCATTTTTAAAGAGTTGATCTAGATTGGTCAATCATTTACATATGATCTGCATTATTTTTCCATAATGAGACACCTCTGATTATTAATTTCTGTATAATGCCCTACAAATCGCACATTAAAATACTGTCATATTGTCAGTCTTATAACATCAACAGAGGCAAGTCAGTTTTATCGTATATCTATGTAAAATAGCTACAGACTTCACTCCCAGCATGTCGCCGTCAGATATCCATGAGTAGTATATTTTGAAGGAGGGAGGCAGGCTGAGCAAGACCTTCTCCAGATCAGTGTGCCTCTTCAGTGATCTTTTCTCCAAGGGTATCTGAGAGCCTTTAAGAATTGTAAAAGAATCAAAGCAATATGAATGAAGTTAACAACATTGCAAACGATTACATATGGTTGAAAAAAATCAATCAATTATATGAGCCTAGCCTATACCTACCCTAGCCCTTTCTAAGGTATTGTTTTGGTGATATTCGATAACATCCCAGTAACATTGATTCCTTAATGTTTGCTTCATGCTTTACGCTTTTTGCCTTTAATAATATATTCTATATGTATGACACCCAAATTATTTAAATGAGGGCACATTTCAATTTTTATCAAGGATTCATGTTAATCTGCTGTCCGATGTCCAATTATCCAGAATAGTTTAGGTGTGTGGAGAGGAATTTGTGCATGCATAAATCGTTTAAAATTGACAATATATTATCAGCTTGCAATTTCACTAAGGAATTAGACCATCCTGGCATCTATCGCCTCGCAAAGTGCTTGCTAGTATTTTACATGGGTAGAAAAACTGGTCTGAAAACTGTTCAATTTACCATCGATCTTTCGTTGGATATCAGCTCTTTCAAAGATAACTGTTCCAGGTACGAGGACGACTGGTTCATGGAAACGATGTCCATCCTCAGATGACAGTTGTATCAGTGCATGTTTTTCATCCGCCAATGGCTTATTATGGATAAATGGAGGGAAATGTTAAACTCTGTCATTTATATTTGAAGGAAATGGGACATCATCTTTAAATCAAAGAGTTGTGTGGCATTCCAATGGACAGGTTTGAGCCAAATAATATCTTGACAAAGTCTACAGCTAGTATTACAAAATGTACCTCCTCCTTGGCATATGTTATGAGATATGCCCAACAGTGTGATGAATACTCAAAGACATCCGTGTCCTCTATCGGTTTCTCCTCTGTGTGTTTTCCAGGTGTTGGCAAAAGTTTTCTAAACAGCAGATACAGTCCCTCAAAGATTGCTATCTTTAGAGAGTGGAAGAGAATAAAACCATAATGCATATGCATGTACAACGTATGAGAGTTGTGTGGGATTAGCACAAAGATAGCTAAAACACTCATACCCTCTGAATGCTGGTTACATAGTCATTCCTGGAGATCAGCTGGTACAGGCTTTGTGCCAGAGGGTTACATCCAGTTAGTTGCCAAATGTAAGCAATCAAATGTTTGGATTCCCCTCCAATCATTTTTGCTCTCTGAAAGAGGCCAAAATAATTTCAATTTGTTTCCAAAGCATACTGATATAGTATTGAAAAGTTGTGTTATGGAAGCTATATTCAACTTTTACAATTCATAATATAGAAATGACTAATATAGGAATAATTAAATATGATTAATATATGAGTCAATTCAAACATATAATTGAATGTTGCTTACAACAGAATACAGTAAAGCGAGGAACACACTCTGCCCTTTTTTGGTTTGAGGCTTAGACAGTGTAACATCATTATCGAACAATGAGTTATAGTCCTGGTGTTCGTCGTGGAACGAGGACAAGGAAAAGGTAACTGTTGACCTTCTGTCTTCGGAGATGCCACAATCTGCCAATATCTTATCAACAACATGAATCCCTCTGTCAAAATGAAGTCGAGACTGATTAGAAATTAATTGAGCTGTCAGGAAAAAATGTAATATTAATATTTTATAACAATTTGATTTGAGATTACTGGTAATGTAGAACTTGGACGGGGACTTCACTTTCAAGCGACAGTTTTCTTCTCAAATCATTAATTGTGTCCTTCTTCAAGTTTACAGAGATATCAAAGTTTCCCTTTGGCTTGAAGAGAGAGAGAGAGAGAGAGAGAGAGAGAGAGAGAGAGAGAGAGAGAGAATAATGACATGTTATCTTACAATTTATATTGCATTGCAAATAACATGAAGGAAAACAAGAGCTTGTGCATTAAACACCCACCATTAGCATTATGCGACATTTAACAATGTGCTCTCCTCGGGCTTCTTCAACTGGTTTTTCAATACACCTTTTTTGTTTTAGGTTCTGCACTGGTGTAAATATGGCATAGAGTATATCTTTGTCCTTGATATGTCTGGCTTTTAAGGACCCTGGGAAAAGTCAATAAAGACAAACACACAAATGTTTTTCAATGCATCGTAGATCATATGACAAAAGATCATGATTAAGATCAACAAAAGAGTACTGGCTAACATCAATGTTTCAGGATTTGTAATATATCAATAATTGTGCAATGTTTCTTAGGGCAGTTTCATCACCATGATTTCGTCAAAAGGTAAATCCTGTTCTTACATGTGTTGAGGAAGGGGTCATCGGTTAGGGGCATTCCGTCGACTGTGAACAGACAGACACCTTTACTGTTGTCGACATTTTCAAGACAAATCCGCAGCATCAAATCTTCAACTGTGTTCTGTGCAGGATCCATGTCTAGAAGGGGAAGAAATTATGAATTGCCATTATATTGCAAACCTTACCTGGATAATCAGGAAGAACTGCGTAAACTACTGGGCTCAATTACTCGGTGATGGGAGTAAAAGGTGATGCAAATCTTTAGAAAGTTCGCAAAAAATTAAATCGAATTAGGTGCGTTTCCATCAAGTGGTTGGAGTGGGTAACTACCCTAGTTCTGCCTGGAGGTGGTGCTGTAGGTAAAAAATGAATGCCGATACGTGGCTGTAATGAATGGTAGAAGTAGAAAAGCTGTAACGAATGTAACAAAAAGCGGTCAGTCCGCCAATAGAGAAGAGTAACAACAAACAACAAACATGGAGAGAGGAATTAAGCAGCAATTGGTTTTCCTTGGGCAAGTCCTAACTGTTCTTTCAGTGAAGTTATCATTGGCTATTTTAACTTCCATCCGTAGACGAAGAAATAGAGAAATTACAATGTACACAGCGGTAGCAAGGGACGCCGCCGTGTTTGGGTGCATGATAGAGTTTAGATCGGGTTAGATTAAATAATCTCGGATATAAATAACAATAATCGGGTTAAATAAATTCACATGGTGTGTCTGGTGTGTTTCCAGCATTCGTAGTGTTGATCAGCAGAGATATAGTCCGCCAAGACGTTGAGGTTGCTTAGCAACCAGAAACGCTGTCCATGCAAGTGAATGGAGCATTCCCTCTTCGTGATAACTATCAAACCAAACATCCTTCACATTCACCGAGCGAACATTATGAAAGTAAAATGCACATTTCTCGCTAAAAAAGTTTACATAAACGCTTTTAACGGCGTAACTATTTTACTATTTCCACCCAGAATAAAGAAAGATGTCGCCGTATGCTTCTGTGCAAGCGTCACTACTCTCTGCAAGTGACGTCGGGTCAAGCTCCACGCTGATTGGCTATCGCGGCTAGGCATCACGCGTTGGAGCGTTGAAAGTTCAATTTTTTGAACTCCGGGTGTTGGTGCGTTGGGCGCATTACTGCGTTTACGGGCGTAATTACGTGCGTCTGACGCGTCTAACGCCCCTAACGCGACGCTTCAACGCGTGTAACGTGTCTACGCGCCTATACCAATGGTTCCCTATGTGAAAATGCTGATTTTCGACGCCCCAAACGCGAGTAACGCGGTTGGTGTGGCCGTACTATGGGAGAGCACAATAGGGTGATGACGTCACACGTTGATTTCGGCAGGATTGCTATGGCCGGTCGTTATGCGGAAATCTGAAAGACTGTCAGTCCTGTGTGTTCAAAGTTCGCTAACTCAGCTATTTCGAAAAGTGTGTGTGAGATGTCATTCCTCATCTTGAGTGTGTATTGTGTATGCATTGGAGGCTTCTCCAGTGAGGAGAGGGAGGGAGATCCTCCTTAACATTGTTGAGAATAAAAAATGTAGTTTGCCCATACTACTGTAATGAATTAATGCCCTTAAATATGACTACTTTAATGCCTTTATGTAATGTTTGTTTCCCTGGGTAAAGGGACATTAGCACCCCCTATTGCCTATTGACAATTACTGCTGGAGGACGTTCCTCCTCTCAGCCTTCATTGAATCTCATTCATTCCCCTCGCGGCTGGTGAATAGCATGGGGTTCAATAGGAGAGAGGAGGAAATTCCTCCTCTGAGTGGGTGTGACTAGCTAAGGTATCTGAATCACGCCAACGTCTTTTCACGAATAGGCTGGAGCCCTGGCTAATCAATGAACCAATAAGCAGGAGCCCTGGCTGTGGAGCAGCCCGGAGGGAGGGGTTATCCCCTCAAGTCCTGCTACGAGAACCAACAAACCCGCTCAGTCGTATGCCTTGTTTCCACCGAGCGGTGCGCTACTGTTCTTTGCGGTACAGTGCGGCTCTGTTCGCTTATATTGGCGTTTCCACCGAGCGGTGTGGTTCGATGCAGCTCGGTTCGCTTACATTGGCGTTACCAACGCCAAAAGTTGAGCAAGGTCCCAAAATAAACGCGCTGAGCTTAACTATTTTTCGAAACTCCTCCATTGGGTTAGCAAGCCGTCTGAAAGGGTTGCGAAAACGAGGAGCTACACACGCCGTTATTCTGAAATCACTTAAGAAATATACTTTTTGGTTTGACACTGATATCTTTGCACAAACAGTGGAGAGGATTGACTTGAAATGATGTCCCTCAATCTTAATTGGCTCAACATCATGACCAACATTCTGAAACATCCATTGACATCCACATTCGTCTCAAACAATGTTAGGCTTACAGCCCATGTAAATAGCTGTGAAATAATGTTCTTGTTGTTCTTATAATTGTTTGTTACTCTAACCGTTTGATATTGGCCTGCTTCCACTAACAAGCAAGTGCAAGCAGGCCAATGGCAACCAAGCGCACAGTCCTTCCTCCCTCACTTTAACGATCTGCTATAATACTACTTTTCTGGTCTTCATTTCTTATCAATGACTCCTATAGAGCAACCTGAAACGAATCACAGCACAAAAAACTATGGAGATTTTCGGAAACTCTTCCTCTCATCTGGACGCTTTCAGCATTCTCTGTCAACACTCAGCTTCGTCCTTCAGCGCCCCCTCGCCCCCCTCCTGCCATCCCACTCCGTTGTGATTGGTTACCTTCTGTAAGAGCATGTTGCAGCATTACCATACATGGAAAATCCGGATTGTTCTACTTAGATATATCCCGGAAATTTGAACAAGTGAATCGCTAACTGGCGTCCCTAGTGTTTAGCGCTCTGCATAGCTAACCCAGACGGTCAGCAGGGAATACGTCTAAATGCATGTACCATACTAAAGCGTCATTATTGACACTTTAGTATGGTTAAAGAAGACCATAAATCATTATAACAACGTTTATAGTTCATAAAAGTCGAAAACCACCAGCTGCCAGTGGTGTATGGGTTAGGGTAAATGTAGCCGTTATTGTAAAACTAATAATAGTCATAACAGATCACTTTTTTACAGCGCTATTCTAAATACTCAGACGCTTTAGAAAAGGCAATAGGCCTACATACAGACAGAATAGACACTCAAACAACAGGCAAATAAACAACACCACAACAGACAATCCATTAAGAGAGAGAGAAATGGCGGAGGATGATAAGTCGGATGTCGAAATTCTTTGGACAAGAAATTGTTCTTCCTCCTCTCCTACACTTTCTATAATTAATTTTGACTACTTATGGAAAAGTGGGTGCTTGTACAAGACAGCCATTCATATAATGACGCGTCAATCTTACCTGGGATATTTCTTGGCACAGGACACTCTGGGTATGTGTATTGAAGGCTGAATTCCTCCTTCTTGCCGGCGACTTGTCCATGGCCCCCTGGGTCTGGCCTCGCTCTGATGCTTCTCACAAGGTCCTTCAGGTTTTCAAAGCTTTTCCTCTCCAATTGTGTGAAACCTGTTTTGGAATGTGTAATGCACATCCTGATTTATGTTTACAGGCTACAGCTTCTGGACTGTGGGCTCATTCAAGGCTGATTCAATTGAAACTTTGTATTGGCCGCTTGAGATTTGTTTTTTTATGGGGCTTCTTTATCAGTTGATCGTAACATGTATTTCATGAATTTGTGAACTATAAGCATATGCCAACAAGAAATTCATCAAGAGCAATGCAAGAGTTCTGCCATGATTTGGGAGGGACAAACTAAGATGCAAAGTCCATGTTTTAAGAGATAAGATAAGTCAGAGAAATAACACTTCCTTGAAATGATTAAATGCAATAAACCAATGATTTGGTAGCACTTTAAAATAAGGATACATTAATTAAACATTAATTCAGATGGGTTAGGGTTAGCTAACCCTAGTCAATGCAGTAATAGCACTAACATACAATTAACCGTAGTCTATTAATCATTTGATAATGGTGTTCGTGTTCGGTATTCATTGCTACATTATTTAATACATATTTATTATATATATATATATATATATATAATATTTTATGATTTTGATATTATTTAAATAGTAAATAATAGGGGTTGGGGTAAGGGTTAGTGACCCACCATGTCAGGTGCTTATCACGGTTTTATTATTATAAGTTTATATTATTTTTACGATTAAATGCTTATCCTCAGCCCGCTGGACTATGGCACATACTATAGTGCCACTTTAACCATCTACAACCTGGTCAAAGTTTGGTCTATCCCGGGATGCTTCTGCACAGATGTCCGCAGTAGGGACCCCCTTTAGAGCAGCCCAGGAAGTGGCCATGCTCCTTGTCGAGTGAACCACAACCTCTCCAGTGCAAGGTAGGTTCTGTATGGAATAGTCCTGATCAATTCCCATCCCCATCCAGTGGAAAAGGGATTGCTTGGAGAGGTGAAGACCCTGTCTCCCTTTCGCATAGTAGACAACGAGCTGTGTGTTTAGCCTCTCATTGATTGTGTCCGCTCAACATTATTTCGGGTTGCCCTAATACAGCAAATCTAGAGGCCTTCCTCACCTCCCAAGAGATCTGGAGTAGGGCAGAATAACTCGTGATGGATTTAATGACTATTTTCATGATTCAGTTCGTGTCAATTCGCCAAGAGGAATCGTTCAGAATTGTTTGTTTGTTCAGTCGTGATAGCGGTGAATCGAATCATGGAATGCACGGAGTCCGTCAGACTCAGCTCCTCCCTCATTCTTATTCTAAAACAATGGTGGAAGTCGGTCATCAATCAATGCAACATTACAATTTTAACCAAACGCAGCGGGATGGGGGGGTGTATTTGATTATTGGGTGTTCAGCAAGATAATAGACTTGATTTAGCAATGATGGTTGGGGTCCCGGATGGAGATTGAAGCATGAAAGAATGAGATTGACGGGACATTCAAATATTTGATTAATCTGGCATGATACAGAAAGTACAAAGACAGCATGCATTTACCATTTCACTGATATTGAATCGTATTATCGTATGCTCGCTCACTAAGCCTCTTCCCTCCTAACCACTCACATTCAGTGAACAAACGGCGAGGCAGTGAGTCAGCGACTATTGGGTCTGGGAGGAGTGAAGTCTGAGAATGAACGAGAGAGAAGAATCAGTTCGGTTCGTTCTTCTTAAAGATTCGTTCATTCGAATTGATTCGGTCGCGAACGACCCATCACTAAGAATAACCCTATGTCCACCATGTAGTTCACAGCCTGAGAGCTTATCAACTTTAGGGAAACCCCTGCGCCATCGGCTTTCCACAGCGGTCCTTGCCAACTGAGAAGAGATGCAGCTCTCATAATCGTTGGCTAAACAGAAGGAGAGTAGCCTTGAGCGACAGGGATCTCAGGTCAGACTGCCACATAGGTTCATAATGAGCCCGTGTCATGGAGCTCAGCGCAAAGAGAAGGTCCAAAAGGTGGTGCCCCAAAGATACAGGATGGGCGCAGCCTACGTATTGTTACTTTCTCTAAAGGATTCCTCACCAATGGGTGGTCATACACCATCTCATAAAAGAGGGACAGTGCAGAGTCATGCCACTGCGGCTCTAGCTGCATCCAATAGACACTGAAGTAGGCGAATAACAAGAGGGTCAGGATGGCAAGAGCACTGCTCATGCAGGCTGCGCGGACCGCTACAGTATACGTTTGACACACCTGGGGTCTCATTTATAACTGTTGCGTACGCACAAAACGGGGCTGAAAGTGGCGTACGTGACTTTCCACGCCAAGGTTGTGATCTATACAAAAATAACGACGCTTGGTTTGGAGGAAGAGGAGAATTGGCGACACAGACTGTGTGGTGGTGAACGGAAGTCAGACAGAAGAAATGTAGAGAAGAACGATTATGTTTTATCATCGCCCTTCATAAATTAAATTTCAACCCGTATCATGCGTTAAATCTATGTAATCAGAATAATTTAAGTCAACTGCGTTAATTCTCACTTACAACTCCAGAAACATCTCCTTAGAATAGAAATGAAAATTCAAAATGAAAATTCTCTATATTTAATTTAAGGGGACTATCAATTAGACGGCGCGACTGCATGGAATAAAGCATCTGTCCAACATGTGTCAACAACATAATATTTTTATGTGACACTGTAAACACATAATCAAATGTCAATCAAATCCCAAGTGTGGAAAACCAAGCCACATACTCCTCATCACAATCGTTACATTATTGTCCGTTCCTCTTGATGCTTTTCATGACAAATCAGGCATTAAAAAGGGGTTATGTTGAAGAACACTTTACGTGGGTGTTTACAAACTGATTATCCAAGGTTTTCTCAGTCAGTCTTATTACCGTAACCCTATAAATAAAGCGGTGAGCCCCCGAGCCCCTAATGCTGCACCATGGCACTGCTGGAGGACCATGCAAATGGCACGATTCGGAGGGAGAGGGTCTTCAGGAACCGTAACGATTTATTGGTACATAAAAATATGTACCTTTAGGTCAGACCACTTCTTTTTTCATTTTGGGAATGTGCACTCCGTGCCACTGACAGAGTTCACTGCTGCAGCAACATGTTGGTACTCACTCTACTTTTTGTTGTTAGTGACCCCAATCCCGTGACGGCCGAACAAAACTACTTTTCGGGCCTCCGCCTAACCCACAAGTGTTTCCACTTCAACAACTTTGGTAACGATCCCACGCACAGTTCTATAAATGAGACCCCAGAACTTTTTTCTTGTTGCACTTTTTCTAATGATTGGCCGTAACAAGATACAGTCAGTATCACAGTTCACAGTGATGTACTTAGCAACATTCCTTAAACAGGTTATGGGTGTGCCTGAAAAACACTTTCCATGACACTCCCTGCAACGGTGGGGGCAGAAGCTCGGCGACCAAAGTGTAGTATTTTAGCAACACGCTCAATATGAGGCCATCAGCAGGACTGTTTTCCTTGATATTAAGCACCACGTTTACCCCAGAACTGAGGATCTGGGTCGGGCAGAGCCAAGGTCAGCTGGGTCTTTTTTTTTTTTACTGTTTGCTTTCATTTTTCACAAAACAGGTCATACACAGATATAGGACCTCCCAAGAAAAAAAGTAAAATGGTACTTAAATATAGACATTTGTACAAATAAATAAATAATTGCACCTTGAGCAAGTTTAAATTCTGAAACCTAGAGAATAGAAAATTTAAAAACTGGACAAGTGGTTGAAATGTAAATCTGAAAACAAGGAGAAAGAAGAATCTGTGAAAAAATAAAGCGCATCCAGAACCACCAAAATCTCTGAACAATGTAAATTATTGTTCAGTAAATACTAGGGATGGGCAAAACTATTATTTTCCGGGAATCAGTTCTTTCAGTTCCGCTCACAATCACGATTCGTTCGTTTGATTTGTTCGTTTGATTCATTTGTTAAGTCAGATTACGTCATTTGACAGGGAATCTCACAGGTGCCTGCCTCCCCTTTGCTTATAAGTATTGGGTACGCCCGCCAATTAAGGCGGGCGTGAGCTGCGCCAAGCCGCACTTGAGCTGCGCCAAGCCGCACCGAATCGAATCGCATACGATTGCTAACTTCTGTAGTACTCTCATTGGCTGAATCTGTTAGAACGTTTTAGATTCAATCAATATAAGGTCGCGGGGAGACGGAGCTCTGTTTGTTTGTATATTTTATAAACATGACCATATTTTTCTTTTGTGCAAAAAAAAAAAAAGAATAAATTCTCTTGTTTTGGGAATCGGTTCTCGTCGTTCACATTCGGGATTAGTTCATTATGAACGAATCATTTGCGACCCACCCATCCCTAGCAAATACAGTCTATGGCTTGTTATTATTTGGAAAATAGGGTTGCTTCATGCATTCCATTTTATGTTTTCCATTGTATTGTTTTCCATTGATGTGTGTTTCTCTCCACTGTTTCCAACTGGCCATGGCCTTCCTGCAGTAGAAATTTTGTAAAACGGGGGGACTGCATGTGCATTTATATATATTTCACGGTTTTCATATGAGGTGGTACATGAAAAGACTTTATGACAATTTAACATTGAACCTAACGTTTTACACCGGGTATAGTGTAATTGTCCATAGTATTCCAGAAGGATTTGTCCATACATTCTAGAAGAATGTATAGACAAATCCATGAATAGGAATGTCTTAAAAAGTTTTTTAAAAAAAAAGGTTAAAAAGTGATTGACAGTTGACTCTGGACTGATTGGTTGGGTTTATATTTCAATGACACATCATTTAAGTCTTCAGATTGGTTGGACCAAAAAGTGATCGTCCATTCTAAGATTAACTATATGTATGCTATGTCTAGTCTTACCCTCTTTGTTTAGATCATCATCTTTCACTCTGTCGATGAAGTCCCACCCATCGGTGACACCGGAATCAAAGAAATATTTGTAGCGGGACTCGAGGCCGCATTTTTCAAGCAGGTTGTAGATTATCATCTTTGAAATTATAAAAACATAAAAATGTTACATTTATAGTTACATTTATATTTCGAGAAAACCGTTCTGACTATATAAATCTGTCTTTGGCTACACGTTTACATTTGTTATCAGTGAAAGTATAGCCGAATTGATTGGCATAATTTGAATAGGCGTATGAAATGTTTTTCCAGTCTATTAAGCCAATGATACCACTTAAATGCTAGACAATTTAGTTGGTTACAAGTTAGATTCAGAATCAGTGAATTCAACTTTCTGATATAAAAGCATAAAACAATTGGCTACCTTGTATGGCTCCAGATGTGGAACCGTGGCTGAAGCCAGAGAGATTTCTCCTCATCTGGTTAGGAACACTGAGCGGCAGAGCAGTTCCTCTCCTATTTATGTGAAAGGTTTTGCCCGAGAAACGAGATATTCATGATTTAGGGGGGCGTGGTTATTGTTCGACTTCAGATTATCATCAACATTTTGTTATTAAGGCCTACGTGGCATGCAAATTTGAGCCTGCTCACTTGCTCCCTCCCCTTTGTTTCTTGAGTTGCCCCAGACCCGTCCCGGATCAACCACATGGGCAATGGGCGGAGATACTCCACAGAAACATGACGCAAAGCTTAATTCACTTGATCTTGATAAAAGTCCAATCAGTTGGCTAATTGTCTGCGTTAATCTGTATTTTATACAGTCCATGTGATGTTTTGAAACGTGGCCTACGTAGTTTTGTTTTAGTTACGGCCAGGGTAGACTCTGTAATTCACCTTTTGTTAACGAAATAATATTGACGATAGCTCTGTATAGAGGAGTGCACGGCTAGAACCACAGGACTGATACCAATCATCCAATGTTTGAATCCTAGCGTCACATAGCGAATTCAAATCCAGTATAATTTTAAAACAACTACAATTTTGCTTTCATTAATGTCATTTTAATATTGGAACGTTCCTGACTGGGGTTGTTGTTGTCGAACATGTGAGAAACATCTCCTAACCAGGCCAACTGCCAAACAGAGGTGAATGAACCGGTTTTATCCAGTAGCAGCCTCTCAACAACGATGTTTGACTGCGCAACCGCCAAGGCTTTTGACAAGATATATTCCCTTTTCTACATAACAATATTATATAAAACGTATTCGTAATATGTCTGAATAAAGGATACACTGTCTGTTGATTATTGATAATGGATTATTGATTATTGAAGAAGCAACTTCTTATGCAACCCTTAGGTCTGTCCATTACGGCACATATTGTACTCCGTCCCTCTGATCATCCCAGGAAAGGGGGAACACCAATCTGTGTTCCTTAGACAGGTATCTTTCTTAATAATCGAGGGAGTTCTTCCTTGCCCTTGTGAATATTCACAAGTCGCATCACAAATGTCTGGGTGTTTTGTGAATTCTGTTCACAACTAAAATTAGAGTTCCAGGTTGTTAATCAAAGTGTTTCTCATTTAAAATGTATTATCTAGGCCAACTATACTGTCATATCTAAAACCTTACTTCACTTATTGTGGGAGAAAAAGTGGATTAGAACATCTAGAGCCGAAGGAGTTCAGCAACATGGATATAGACCGTGGACACTAGGTTTCACTCAAGCCCTCATCCCCTAATTGTTACCGCAGTGGATGATGAACCTAGTTCTGAGACGACCATTGAAACCAAAGGACTACGTATGTTGAAGAGGAAAGTAATCCTATACTGACCTATGACTTTCTATTTGACATTCTATGTCAAAATATTTAATTTCCACAACAAATGTTGTGCTGACACAGGGGAAGGGTTATGTTGTTTTATGTCTATATGTTATTTGATCTCTTTCCAAACTTTCCACAAAAACACTGAGTGGCGGAAGAGTTCCTCTCCAAGTTCCTGGCCGAGAAATGAGAGATTCATGATTTACGGGTTTAGAGCGCGTGGCCATTGTTTGATTTCAGATTATCATCAACATATTGTTATTAAGGCCTACATGACATGCGAATTTGAGCCTGCGCACTTGCTCCCTCCCCTTTGTTTCTTGAGTTGCCCCAGACCCGTCCCGGATCAAACACATGCGCAATGGGCGGAGATACTCCACAGAAACATGACGCAAAGCTTAATTCACTTGATCTTGATAAAAGTCCAATCAGTTGGCTAATTGTCTGCGTTAATCTGTATTTTATACAGTCCATGTGATATTTTGAAACGTGGCCTATGTAGTTTTGTTTTAGTTACGGCCAGGGTAGACTCTGTAATTCACCTTTTGTTAACGAAATAATATTGACGATAGCTCTGTATAGAGGAGTGCACGGATAGAACCACAGGACTGATACCAATCATCCAATGTTTGAATCCTAGCATCACATAGCGAATTCAAATCCAGTATAATTTTAAAACAACTACAATTTTGCTTTCATTAATGTCATTTTAATATTGGAACGTTCCTGACTGGGGTAGACTCTGTAATTCACCTTTTGTTAACGAAATAATATTGACGATAGCTCTGTATAGAGGAGTGCACGGCTAGAACCACAGGACTGATACCAATCATCCAATGTTTGAATCCTAGCGTCACATAGCGAATTCAAATCCAGTATAATTTTAAAACAACTACAATTTTGCTTTCATTAATGTCATTTTAATATTGGAACGTTCCTGACTGGGGTTGTTGTTGTCGAACATGTGAGAAACATCTCCTAACCAGGCCAGCTGCCAAACAGAGGTGAATGAACCGGTTTTATCCAGTAGCAGCCTCTCAACAACAATGTTTGACTGCGCAACCGCCAAGGATTTTTGACAAGATATATTCCCTTTTCTACATAACAATATTATATAAAACGTATTCGTAATATGTCTGAATAAAGGATTCACTGTCTGTTGATTATTGATAATGGATTATTGATTATTGAAGAAGCAACTTGTTATGCAACCCTTAGGTCTGTCCATTATGGCACATATTGTACTCCGTCCCTCTGATTATCCCAGGAAAGGGGGAACACCAATCTGTGTTCCTTAGACAGGTATCTTTCTTAATAATCGAGGGAGTTCTTCCTTGCCCTTGTGAATATTCACAAGTCGCTTCACAAATGTCTGGGTGTTTTGTGAATTCTGTTCACAACTAAGATTAGAGTTCCAGGTTGTTAATCAAAGTGTTTCTCATTTAAAATGTATTATCTAGGCCAACTATACTGTCATATCTAAAACCTTACTTCACTTATTGTGGGAGAAAAAGTGGATTAGAACATCTAGAGCCGAAGGAGTTCAGCAACATGGATAAAGACCGTGGACACTAGGTTTCACTCAAGCCCTCATCCCCTAATTGTTACCGCAGTGGATGATGAACCTAGTTCTGAGACGACCATTGAAACCAAAGGACTACGTATGTTGAAGAGGAAAGTAATCCTATACTGACCTCTGACTTTCTATTTGACATTCTATGTCAAAATATTTAATTTCCACAACAAATGTTGTGCTGACACAGGGGAAGGGTTATGTTGTTTTATGTCTATATGTTATTTGATCTCTTTCCAAACTTTCCACAAAAACACTGAGTGGCGGAAGAGTTCCTCTCCAAGTTCCTGGCCGAGAAATGAGAGATTCATGATTTACGGGTTTAGAGCGCGTGGCCATTGTTTGATTTCAGATTATCATCAACATATTGTTATTAAGGCCTACATGACATGCGAATTTGAGCCTGCGCACTTGCTCCCTCCCCTTTGTTTCTTGAGTTGCCCCAGACCCGTCCCGGATCAAACACATGCGCAATGGGCGGAGATACTCCACAGAAACATGACGCAAAGCTTAATTCACTTGATCTTGATAAAAGTCCAATCAGTTGGCTAATTGTCTGCGTTAATCTGTATTTTATACAGTCCATGTGATATTTTGAAACGTGGCCTATGTAGTTTTGTTTTAGTTACGGCCAGGGTAGACTCTGTAATTCACCTTTTGTTAACGAAATAATATTGACGATAGCTCTGTATAGAGGAGTGCACGGCTAGAACCACAGGACTGATACCAATCATCCAATGTTTGAATCCTAGCATCACATAGCGAATTCAAATCCAGTATAATTTTAAAACAACTACAATTTTGCTTTCATTAATGTCATTTTAATATTGGAACGTTCCTGACTGGGGTAGACTCTGTAATTCACCTTTTGTTAACGAAATAATATTGACGATAGCTCTGTATAGAGGAGTGCACGGCTAGAACCACAGGACTGATACCAATCATCCAATGTTTGAATCCTAGCGTCACATAGCGAATTCAAATCCAGTATAATTTTAAAACAACTACAATTTTGCTTTCATTAATGTCATTTTAATATTGGAACGTTCCTGACTGGGGTTGTTGTTGTCGAACATGTGAGAAACATCTCCTAACCAGGCCAGCTGCCAAACAGAGGTGAATGAACCGGTTTTATCCAGTAGCAGCCTCTCAACAACAATGTTTGACTGCGCAACCGCCAAGGATTTTTGACAAGATATATTCCCTTTTCTACATAACAATATTATATAAAACGTATTCGTAATATGTCTGAATAAAGGATTCACTGTCTGTTGATTATTGATAATGGATTATTGATTATTGAAGAAGCAACTTGTTATGCAACCCTTAGGTCTGTCCATTATGGCACATATTGTACTCTGTCCCTCTGATTATCCCAGGAAAGGGGGAACACCAATCTGTGTTCCTTAGACAGGTATCTTTCTTAATAATCGAGGGAGTTCTTCCTTGCCCTTGTGAATATTCACAAGTCGCTTCACAAATGTCTGGGTGTTTTGTGAATTCTGTTCACAACTAAGATTAGAGTTCCAGGTTGTTAATCAAAGTGTTTCTCATTTAAAATGTATTATCTAGGCCAACTATACTGTCATATCTAAAACCTTACTTCACTTATTGTGGGAGAAAAAGTGGATTAGAACATCTAGAGCCGAAGGAGTTCAGCAACATGGATAAAGACCGTGGACACTAGGTTTCACTCAAGCCCTCATCCCCTAATTGTTACCGCAGTGGATGATGAACCTAGTTCTGAGACGACCATTGAAACCAAAGGACTACGTATGTTGAAGAGGAAAGTAATCCTATACTGACCTCTGACATTCTATTTGACATTCTATGTCAAAATATTTAATTTCCACAACAAATGTTGTGCTGACACAGGGGAAGGGTTATGTTGTTTTATGTCTATATGTTATTTGATCTCTTTCCAAACTTTCCACAAAAACACTGAGTGGCGTTAGAGTTCCTCTCCAAGTTCCTGGCCGAGAAATGAGAGATTCATGATTTACGGGTTTAGAGCGCGTGGCCATTGTTTGATTTCAGATTATCATCAACATATTGTTATTAAGGCCTACATGACATGCGAATTTGAGCCTGCGCACTTGCTCCCTCCCCTTTGTTTCTTGAGTTGCCCCAGACCCGTCCCGGATCAAACACATGCGCAATGGGCGGAGATACTCCACAGAAACATGACGCAAAGCTTAATTCACTTGATCTTGATAAAAGTCCAATCAGTTGGCTAATCGTCTGCGTTAATCTGTATTTTATACAGTCCATGTGATATTTTGAAACGTGGCCTATGTAGTTTTGTTTTAGTTACGGCCAGGGTAGACTCTGTAATTCACCTTTTGTTAACGAAATAATATTGACGATAGCTCTGTATAGAGGAGTGCACGGCTAGAACCACAGGACTGATACCAATCATCCAATGTTTGAATCCTAGCATCACATAGCGAATTCAAATCCAGTATAATTTTAAAACAACTACAATTTTGCTTTCATTAATGTCATTTTAATATTGGAACGTTCCTGACTGGGGTAGACTCTGTAATTCACCTTTTGTTAACGAAATAATATTGACGATAGCTCTGTATAGAGGAGTGCACGGCTAGAACCACAGGACTGATACCAATCATCCAATGTTTGAATCCTAGCGTCACATAGCGAATTCAAATCCAGTATAATTTTAAAACAACTACAATTTTGCTTTCATTAATGTCATTTTAATATTGGAACGTTCCTGACTGGGGTTGTTGTTGTCGAACATGTGAGAAACATCTCCTAACCAGGCCAGCTGCCAAACAGAGGTGAATGAACCGGTTTTATCCAGTAGCAGCCTCTCAACAACAATGTTTGACTGCGCAACCGCCAAGGATTTTTGACAAGATATATTCCCTTTTCTACATAACAATATTATATAAAACGTATTCGTAATATGTCTGAATAAAGGATTCACTGTCTGTTGATTATTGATAATGGATTATTGATTATTGAAGAAGCAACTTGTTATGCAACCCTTAGGTCTGTCCATTATGGCACATATTGTACTCCGTCCCTCTGATTATCCCAGGAAAGGGGGAACACCAATCTGTGTTCCTTAGACAGGTATCTTTCTTAATAATCGAGGGAGTTCTTCCTTGCCCTTGTGAATATTCACAAGTCGCTTCACAAATGTCTGGGTGTTTTGTGAATTCTGTTCACAACTAAGATTAGAGTTCCAGGTTGTTAATCAAAGTGTTTCTCATTTAAAATGTATTATCTAGGCCAACTATACTGTCATATCTAAAACCTTACTTCACTTATTGTGGGAGAAAAAGTGGATTAGAACATCTAGAGCCGAAGGAGTTCAGCAACATGGATAAAGACCGTGGACACTAGGTTTCACTCAAGCCCTCATCCCCTAATTGTTACCGCAGTGGATGATGAACCTAGTTCTGAGACGACCATTGAAACCAAAGGACTACGTATGTTGAAGAGGAAAGTAATCCTATACTGACCTCTGACTTTCTATTTGACATTCTATGTCAAAATATTTAATTTCCACAACAAATGTTGTGCTGACACAGGGGAAGGGTTATGTTGTTTTATGTCTATATGTTATTTGATCTCTTTCCAAACTTTCCACAAAAACACTGAGTGGCGGAAGAGTTCCTCTCCAAGTTCCTGGCCGAGAAATGAGAGATTCATGATTTACGGGTTTAGAGCGCGTGGCCATTGTTTGATTTCAGATTATCATCAACATATTGTTATTAAGGCCTACATGACATGCGAATTTGAGCCTGCGCACTTGCTCCCTCCCCTTTGTTTCTTGAGTTGCCCCAGACCCGTCCCGGATCAAACACATGCGCAATGGGCGGAGATACTCCACAGAAACATGACGCAAAGCTTAATTCACTTGATCTTGATAAAAGTCCAATCAGTTGGCTAATTGTCTGCGTTAATCTGTATTTTATACAGTCCATGTGATATTTTGAAACGTGGCCTATGTAGTTTTGTTTTAGTTACGGCCAGGGTAGACTCTGTAATTCACCTTTTGTTAACGAAATAATATTGACGATAGCTCTGTATAGAGGAGTGCACGGCTAGAACCACAGGACTGATACCAATCATCCAATGTTTGAATCCTAGCATCACATAGCGAATTCAAATCCAGTATAATTTTAAAACAACTACAATTTTGCTTTCATTAATGTCATTTTAATATTGGAACGTTCCTGACTGGGGTAGACTCTGTAATTCACCTTTTGTTAACGAAATAATATTGACGATAGCTCTGTATAGAGGAGTGCACGGCTAGAACCACAGGACTGATACCAATCATCCAATGTTTGAATCCTAGCGTCACATAGCGAATTCAAATCCAGTATAATTTTAAAACAACTACAATTTTGCTTTCATTAATGTCATTTTAATATTGGAACGTTCCTGACTGGGGTTGTTGTTGTCGAACATGTGAGAAACATCTCCTAACCAGGCCAGCTGCCAAACAGAGGTGAATGAACCGGTTTTATCCAGTAGCAGCCTCTCAACAACAATGTTTGACTGCGCAACCGCCAAGGATTTTTGACAAGATATATTCCCTTTTCTACATAACAATATTATATAAAACGTATTCGTAATATGTCTGAATAAAGGATTCACTGTCTGTTGATTATTGATAATGGATTATTGATTATTGAAGAAGCAACTTGTTATGCAACCCTTAGGTCTGTCCATTATGGCACATATTGTACTCCGTCCCTCTGATTATCCCAGGAAAGGGGGAACACCAATCTGTGTTCCTTAGACAGGTATCTTTCTTAATAATCGAGGGAGTTCTTCCTTGCCCTTGTGAATATTCACAAGTCGCTTCACAAATGTCTGGGTGTTTTGTGAATTCTGTTCACAACTAAGATTAGAGTTCCAGGTTGTTAATCAAAGTGTTTCTCATTTAAAATGTATTATCTAGGCCAACTATACTGTCATATCTAAAACCTTACTTCACTTATTGTGGGAGAAAAAGTGGATTAGAACATCTAGAGCCGAAGGAGTTCAGCAACATGGATAAAGACCGTGGACACTAGGTTTCACTCAAGCCCTCATCCCCTAATTGTTACCGCAGTGGATGATGAACCTAGTTCTGAGACGACCATTGAAACCAAAGGACTACGTATGTTGAAGAGGAAAGTAATCCTATACTGACCTCTGACATTCTATTTGACATTCTATGTCAAAATATTTAATTTCCACAACAAATGTTGTGCTGACACAGGGGAAGGGTTATGTTGTTTTATGTCTACATGTTATTTGATCTCTTTCCAAACTTTCCACATAAACACTGAGTGGCGGAAGAGTTCCTCTCCAAGTTCCTGGCCGAGAAATGAGAGATTCATGATTTACGGGTTTAGAGCGCGTGGCCATTGTTCGACTTCAGATTGTCATCAACATATTGTTATTAAGGCCTACATGACATGCAAATTTGAGCCTGCTTGCTCGCTCCCTCCCCTTTGTTTCTTGAGAAGTATTGGTTGGGGAGTTCCCCCAGACCCATCCTTGATCTACCATATGGGCAATGGGCACGTGCCCAGAGGAACGTGAGGACGAAATGGTAGAGGGGGGATTCTCCACAGAAACATGACACAAAGCTTAATTCACTTAATCTTGATAGATATCCAATCAGTTGGCTAATTAAATGTTTTAACCTGTATTTTATACAGTCCATTTTATATTTTGAAAAGTGGCACATTCAGTTTTGTTAAAGTTAGGGCCATTCGCAAAATAATATTGACGATAGCTCTGTATAGACGAGTGCACGGCTAGAACCACAGGACTCATACCAATCATCCAATGTTTGGATCCACGCATCACATAGCGAATTCACATCCAGTATAATTTAAAAACAACGTCTAAACTGCTTAAGCTGTTATTCAGACGTGTGAACATGTAATGCACAACCACACCCACACAGCAGGAGACTCCTAGGCGGATCCGCCTTCAAGTCGCCAAACCCGCGTAAGCTGTCTCATCCGTTTGGGCGCCGCCCAGAGGATCAGCTCTGCCTCCGAAAGTTCTAATGTCATACAGCGGATCCTGAGCGGACCCATGTCGGATCCCTGTACGCGGACGCGCCTTTCACAGAGGATGGCTCCGCCCACTGTCAAACACTGGATCTTGAGCGGACCCATTTCGGATACCTGGATGCGGACGCGCCATTCACAGAGGATGGCTCCGCCCACTTATAACGGTTGAAATTAACAGCTATCGCAGACGCTTAAAGCACCGGAGATGGTCAGGACATTATCAGAGATTTTCTGTGCTTTTTTGACTTTGGGATGAATCCTCTTGACTGAGTAAGTGCATTTATTAATTGAATTATTGCGACATTCACAGTAAACATTGGCCTTTCTGTTTTCATCGCGTAGGGGCTATGCTATAATTGTATTGTAATGACTTTGCTTGATATTGAACTACCACACCCACACCCCCTTGATATTGAACTAGCAGTAGAACCGAGAAGTGATTGATCATGTGAGTGTATTTGATTTAAAATGCAATAGCAATTTCGGCAGACTATGTTATGTAAGGGACAATGTATAGAACGCCGGTCATTATGGGGAAAATGATCCCCGTGTTGGTCTGGTCTGTTTTAAGGCCCATATCCATTATCTACTCCTAGCCTATGCTAGCAGCATGTAGCTGCTCGCTTGCATGTTTGTAGGCAGGCACGATTGCATCATTTTAGCGTAGTCTCCACGAAAAGGCCGTTGCATTTCAAATACAAAATATCCTCTGCGCGCGATCTGTTTTCGCGGTGCCCGTGGTTCCAGGGCTGCGATGCCCGCGTTGCCTGGGCCGCTGTCACGGTGCACGCGGTTCCCGGGCCATTCATTCATTGATGGGGCACGGCGGGAGGCGCGGGAGACGCGGGAGTGGCGTGCCGACGGTTCCCGGGACGTGGTGCCCGCGTTGCCTGGGCTGCTGTCAGGGGCTCGCAGTTCCAGGGCCATTCATTCATTCACGGGGCACGCGGGAGTGCCGTGGCCCGGGCCGCGGTGCCCACGGTTCCCGGGCCATTCATTCATTCGTTCGCGGGGCACGGCGGGAGTCGGGAGAGACGCTAGCTACGCTCTAGCTGACAGCCTACCATGGTTAACAAATCACAATAATTTAATAACAATTTATTTCCCTTAGCACCTCACCATGGGGCAGGACCGCAACAACCGTTGCCAAATCAACTCCCTGCATTTAACATGCGGAGAGTTACTCAAGGTAAGGACTGAACTCTGAAATATTAGTGAATAGAACTGTCCCATGTGTATTATCAGTCATGATTAACAGATGACTGATTTAATACAATTCTTTCCCCCTCTCACACACCGCATGCCATCCTCCACTAGGGGCCAGGAACGGCAGTCCCTCCTCATCTCCCTCCACCCCCGACATCAACCCTGAACCTGCGGCCAACAGAGGAGCCTTCTTCAAGCCCCGCCATCAGACCAACATGACGAGGGGGAATAATTACTGAGTCCATTCCCTGTTCTGGTAAGCAATTACTGACAAATACTGGAGGGTCATTCTATGCTACAGATTTTGGAAGAAATTACGACAACTCGCATACAAAGCCAGATTTGCTTTGTAAGCCAGAGGTTACCGGATCGAGTCCATCGTTTGTCAGATTCTCCCGCTTTTATTATCGCAATGCTTTTTAGTCAGCAGGCCAGACCTCCTGCGTAACAAGTTTCAAATTCGGTGTCAAATCAGTTCAGCACAGATCAAAGTCTCCATGGCTATAATAATTTAAATATAATTAACTTATAAAGCGTGTAACAAGACACCGAGAGGATCTGGCTGGCTGACTAAAAAGGCACTGAATTTGGAAGTTATAAGACAGGAGGTCTGGCTTGCTGACTAAAAAGCATTGCGATCATAAAAGCGGGACCATTTGACAAGAGCGCAAATCTGAAATAAATGGCTTCGATCTGACAACCAACTCTGGCCTACAGTGCAAACTTCCACATCAACCTTTAGTAGACTGAACCGCACGCTGCCTGCTGCCGGCTGCCCGCTGCCGGGCGATGGTGCCTCGCGGCAACCGGCAGCATGTCGCAGTTCATGTACTTCAGCGAGTCAAAGCCAAAGTTCCTTTCCCCCAATTCCTTCTCAACCATGGCTCAGATAACCCCCACGACAGTCTCGTTGTGTAATACAAGAGACATCAAAGAACCGACAAGAAACACTTGCGTTACAGTGTGTGTATTCACACACACACATGTGGCGCTCGCACGGTCGTGTCTCATTGGCGGGCCAACGTCTCTGGGCGGGCCAGGCAGAGTAAGGGGAGGAGCTTAAATGCTTTTAGCCACTGGGGGACCATAGGCAGGCTAGGGGAACTCATATTTATGTTAGAAAACCTCATAAAGTGAGATTTTCATGTCATGGGACCTTTAATCCCCACAACCTTCATAACTTTGCAAGTCATGTTTCGTATTTTTTTTTAATTAGGCCTATTATTATTTAATCTCCTTACCTATCTCGTATATTGTATTGTGTAAGCCTACTTGGTTTTGAATGCTACATAAACATAAACATATTTATCTGATTTCAGGTGCTGTGAGGAAAAATGCGATCACAAAGTCTGTCACCGATGCGGAGGTCACCAGCGCTATGATACTAACATTTTGCTTTCATTAATGTCACACTGGGGTTGTTGTTGTCGAACGTGTGGGGAACATCTCCTAACCAGGCCAGCTTCCAAACAGAGGTGAATTAACCGGTTTTATCCAGTTGCAGCCTCTCAACAACAATGTATGACTGCGCAACCGCCAAGGCTTTTGACAAGATATATTCCCTTTTCTACGTAACAATATTATATAAAACGTATTTGTAAGATGTCTGAATAAAGGATTCACTGTCTGTTGATTATTGATAATGGATTATTGATTATTGAAGAAGCAACTTGTTATGCAACCCTTAGGTCTGTCCATTACGGCACTTATTGTACTCCGTCCCTCTGATCATCCCAGGAAAGCGGGAACACCCATCTGTGTTCCTTAGCCAGGTATCTTTCTTAATAATCAAGGGAGTTCTTCCTTGCTCTTGTGAATATTCACAAGTCGCTTCACAAATGTCTGGGTGTTTTGTTAATTCTGTTCACAACTAAGATTAGAGTTCCAGGTTGTTAATCAAAGTGTTTGTCATTTAAAATGTATTATCTAGGCCAACTATACTGTCATATCTAAAACCTTACTTCACTTATTGTGGGGGAAAAAGTGGATTAGAACATCTAGAACCAAAGGAGTTCAGCAACATGGATATAGACAACACGGTCTCACGAAAATACGTGACACTGTCACGTTATTTAATCTATGAAACGTGATCAGGGAAACGTATTTTCAAAATGTTCGTGTCAAAAAGCACAAATTTCTAACTCATGTATTTCAATTGGAAGTATTTGTCATGTCACTAAGCACGACTTCCAAACTAAGATTCTGGCCGGGAGCATTCTCCCTAATGTTCCTTAAGGAGCTCCGTACAGAATACTTATTGTTAAAAATTGTCTGTGATAACTAACAATATGACAGCTTTTGGCCACCCGTTTCTACTTAAACTTGTCTGTGATAACTAACAATATGACAGCTTTAGGCCACCTGTTTTTAGTTTCACCTTTGATTCTGAGAAATTGTGACAATTCACGGATAGATTAAATGCAGGTGCGCTGCTCTGTAGGCAAATCGCGAAGCAAAAAAGCTTAGCTGCTTCATCTGTTCTTTTTAGAATTGTATGTCTTGATGTTTTGATCTAGCCATAGATCTATTGTCTTGTTTTTGGCTATGTGAATGGAAGTCCGCGTCGATGCCTCGCAAGTCCAGTGTCGCGAGCGGACGTTGCCATGACATCTAGAAATCATACTGTATTTAATGGGTTATCATTAATATTGATGTGTAGGGGTTGATTATAGCTCGTGAATAATATTGTTTATACCACAGTCTGGGGGATTACACGTATTCTGTTTGGATGCAGGGTGAGTATTAACTCCTGATATAGGCCTACAGACACCTGCTAAGTAGTTCCAGTCAGTGTTTAGATTCTCTGCCCGAGCCCGACCCGACCCGTGGGCCGGGTCGGGGCGATATTTCCCACCACTATCCTCGGGCCGGGCCTTTGATCGAGCGTTTTTATTTTTATTTTATCATTGGTTTATTGGCCTAATCTGAGGAGAAATCTATGCCATAAACAGAAATATTATAGGTCTTTATTACACGGGTCTTCTCAATGCCGTGGAACGCTCCTTTCACTTGCATGGGTAGTAGTCCGGTGACTTGTCAACCCCAGCGTCTTCCGTTGCAAAGCGACGTAACCGTCTTTGCGGAAAATTATTTCTCTGCTGATCAACACTACGAATGCAGGTAACGAATAAATTGTAAAAAAGACATCGCATGTGAAGTAATTTTTTCGTTTTGGCAGTAGCCGTGTAATAAGCGGGCTAATGTATAGAACGTCGCCGGTCATTA
The DNA here is from genome assembly GCF_026213295.1 of Gadus chalcogrammus. Taxonomy (NCBI): domain Eukaryota; kingdom Metazoa; phylum Chordata; class Actinopteri; order Gadiformes; family Gadidae; genus Gadus; species Gadus chalcogrammus. The sequence goes on from NW_026613524.1 coordinate 185,654, forward strand.
TCGAAAATAAGACCCTTCAGGGTGAAGCAAGACACCTTCGCTGCGCGTCGGTGTACTGTTCGCCCTGGCGGGGCTTATTTTCCCGATAAGGACGTCACTCTGGGGAGACAACAGCAGCATCTGGAGGAGATTGGGAGAACAGTAACAGCCATCTCAAATGGGCTCACTGATCTCGCAGCCCAGGTTCAACAACTCCAAGTCTCAAGGGCCCCTCCAGCAGCAGCTCCCCTGGACCCCGTCGTACCATGGCCCAACCCTTCAGTCTCAGAGCCCTGTCTGCCCCCTCCCGAACACTATTCAGGGGAGCCAGGTACCTGTCGTTCTTTCCTAGCCCAATGCAAACTAATCTTCCAACTACAACCGTCAGCTTTCCCTACCGTCCAAGCAAGAGTGGCGTATGTCATTACCCAGTTGTCCGGCCGAGCTAGAGAGTGGGGCACAGCAGTCTGGGCAGCCAGGGAGACCTTCTGCAACCTCTTCTCCACATTCTCTGAAGAGATGAAGAAGGTGTTTGATCGTTCCAAACACGGCAGAGAGGCGGCACGGGTGATGCTGCATATCCGCCAGGGAAACCGCTCTGTGTCGGACTATGCCATAGATTTCCGGACTCTGGCTTCATCTTGTGGATGGAATACAGACGCTCAGTTCAACGTTTTTCTCAATGGTCTCTCAGAGACCATAAAGGATGAAGTGATTACCCAGGAACCCCCCGCCAGCTTCGATGCTCTGGTTGACCTCGCAATCCGTGTGGACTCCCGACTGCAGCAGCGCCGCAAGTGGAGATCTCCCAGAAGCCTTGGTGGAGCACCAGGTGAAGGAGCAGCTCCTCATCCGGCCTGGCCAGCCCTGCCATCCACATCATTCACACCTCCAGAGCCAATGCAGATGAACCGCTATCACCTCACAGCAACAGAGAAGCAGCAGAGACTCGATGGCAATTTGTGGCTGTATTGTGGTCAGTCTGGCCACTTCTCCATCTCTTTTCCATCAAAAGGAGGTGCTCATCAGTGAAACGAGGAGTACTGGTGAGCTCTACCCTTTTCAAGCCCTCCTCGATCCTGCTTCCTGCTACAATACAGTGGGCTGGTCAGCAGCAACCACTCACCGTTCTCATTGACTCTGGGGCTGATGAGAATTTCATTGACACTAAACTAGCTTTTCAATTGAGACTGCAGATTCTTCCTTTAGAGTCACCCCTAGTGGCCAATGCCTTGAACGCTAGGAAGCTTGCTGATATAACCCATGTTTCTGCTCCTGTGTCTCTTCTAGTTTCTGGCAACCATCGTGAACAGATCCAGCTCCACATTATTCAGTCCCCTCATGCTCCCTTAGTCCTTGGTCGTCCCTGGTTGAGGAAACATAACCCTGTAGGAGATCGCAATGAAATGGAGACGGAGACTTGATTGCCGGTGAAAAACACGAGAAGGATTTATTTCCCAAAACACAGAACCAGCACAGCCCGAGGTGCGTTCCTTAAGACATGCGTCGTAACACCCAGGTGGGTCCCACGCCCCCTTCCCTTAAAGGGGGCACGCACCATACAACATACACAGTGAATTATGATGCCGCTACAGACGCCCCCCCAGAATTCACACTCCCGAACAGTCAAGGCCAACGGGAAGGAGCCCTGAGCACCTGCCCGAAACGACTCAGCGGAACCGGTGCGGGGGCCAAGGGGGCCACAGCAGGCAGCGCAGGAGTCATGAGGCGGTGTGGCTTGGAAACCGGAGGACGACCCCGCCGCGGGGGCAGAGCCAACACCACGGGCTGGTCCAGATCCAGGTGGGCCGGCTTGAGGCGATCGACCGAAATGTAGTCAGGCCTGCCCCCAAAATCTACCAAGAAGGCCTTGTCACCGGCCTCCAGGACGCGAAACGGACCGTCGTAGGGAGGACGGAAAGGGCCCCGATGGGCATCATGGCGGATGAACACATACCCCGCCGTCCGCAGGCTGGGCGGCACACAAGCCTTCAGGAGGCCGTGCTGCGAGGTGGGCACCGGCGCGAAACCCCGGACCCTGTCCTGGAGCGAGGTCCGCTCCTGGGCCGCCGACCAGGGAGCTGTGGCGGTGGGGATGAAATCCCCTGGAACCCGTAGTGGCTGCCCGTAAACCAGCTCGGCCGACGAAGCCCGCAGGTCCGGAGTCCGGAGGCCCAACATGACCCAGGGGAGCCTATCGACCCAACCGTCATCCGTAAGGCTGGCCCGGAGTGCAGCTTTCAAGGAGCGATGAAACCGCTCACACAACCCATTAGCCTGTGGGTGATAAGCGGTTGTTCGATGGAGCCGCACACCCAGGCCCCCGGCGACCGCATTCCACAGCTCGGAAGTGAACTGAGGTCCCCTGTCAGAGGAGACATCAGAAGGGGGGCCAAACCGGGCGACCCAGGTGCCTATGAACGCCCGGGCCACGTCAGAGGTCGTAGTGGATGCCAGCGGGACAGCCTCCGGCCAGCGGGTGGTCCTGTCCACCATCGTCAGGAGGTAGCTGAACCCTGGAGAGGGCGGCAGGGGCCCCACCAGGTCCACATGCACGTGGTCGAACCGCCGCTCCGGCACTGAAAAATGCGCCAGCGGAGCCGTCACATGCCGATGCACCTTGGCTCGCTGGCAAACCACGCAGGCCCGAGCCCAGTCCAGAATGTCCTTCTTAAGGCCATGCCAGACAAACTTCCCGGCCACCAGCTGCTGCGATGTCCTCCGCCCAGGATGGGCAAGGCCGTGCACGGCATCGAAAACCTGACGCCTCCAACTGCCGGGCACGACCGGCCTTGGCTGTCCAGTGGAGACGTCACACAGGAGCGTGGCACCGACGTTGTCATACTTGATGTCCTCCAAACTGAGTCCTGTGACAGCTGTCCTCAGAGCCTGGACCTCCGGGTCGGAGGCCTGATCACCTGCCATGCTGGTGTAGTCGATTCCCAGGTGGACAGCTCCTGCGATGGCCCGGGAGAGGCAATCAGCCACGTGATTGTCCTTACCCGCCACATGGCGGATGTCCGTTGTAAACTCTGAGATGTAGGCCAGCTGGCGCTGCTGACGGGCAGACCACGGCTCCGAAACCTTCGCCATCGCGAACGTCAATGGCTTGTGGTCCACGAAAACGGAGAATGGCCGAGCCTCCAACAGGAAACGGAAATGCCTAATGGCGAGGTAAAGGCCGAGGAGCTCTCGATCGAAGGTGCTATATTTCCGTTCGCAGGGGCGGAGCTGCCGGCTGAAGAATGCCAGCGGCTGCCAGACGCCGTTCACCAACTGCTCATGCACAGCACCAACTGCATAGTCCGAAGCGTCGGTGGTCAGGGCAATCAGCGCCGCAGGCAAGGATGCGCCAGCATAGTGCCCGGCAATGCCCGTTTAGTGTCCCAAAGGCCGCCTCTCTCTCAGCGGTCCAGTCAATAATATGCTTCGTGGTCTTACCCTTGAGTGCCTCATACAGGGGCCGCATGAGCCGGGCCGCACGGGGGAACAAAACGGTGATAAAAGTTCACCATCCCCAAAAACTCCTGCAGGGCTCGAACTGTAAGAGGGCGCTGAAAGTCCGCCACTGCAGCCACCTTCGAGGGCAGGGGAACAGCTCCCTCCTTGGTGATGCGGTGGCCCAGGAAGTCAATGGCGATCCGGCCGAATTGGCACTTGGCTGGATTGACAATCAGGCCATGCTGGCTGAGCCGCTCGAACAGTGTCCGCAGATGCTTCATGTGCTCGGCCGTGGAGGCGCTGGCGATCAGAATGTCATTCAGGTAAACGAACAGGAATGGCAGGTCCCGCAGCACGGTGTCCATCAGGCGCTGAAAGGCCTGGGCTGCGTTCTTCAGGCCGAACGGCATCCGTAAAAACTCAAATAGTCCAAACGGAGTGATCACCGCCGTCTTCGGGACGTCCTGCGGCTGGACGGGCCCCTGGTGATAGCCCCGAACAAGGTCCACCTTGGAGAACACTACCGCACCGGCCAGGCGGGCAGAAAAGTCCTGGATGTGAGGAATCGGATAGCGGTCGGGCACCGTAATGTCATTGAGCCGGCGGTAATCCCCACATGGACGCCACCCACCGCCAGGCTTCGAGACGATGTGGAGCGGGGAAGCACAGGGGCTGTCCGATCGCCGGACAATTCCAAGACGCTCCAGGGTGTCAAACTCAGACCTAGCAACGGCGAGCTTAGCAGAGTCGAGGCGCCGGGCCCTGGCGTAGACCGGCGGGCCAGTGGTCGCGATGTGATGCTCCACTCCGTGCTTGGTGGCGGCAGCTGAGAACGTGGGCTCCGTAAGCTCCGGGAATTCCGCGAGGAGGGGGGAAAACACATCGGAGGGTGAGAGTGCGCCCGACAGCTTCGTCGTGCCCGAGCCACTGAGCTCACATGCCAGGGAGCTAAAAGTCTTAGCACTTATCAAGCGGCGGTTCATCACATCCACCAAAAGGCCATTGGCGCAGAGGAAATCGGCGCTGAGGAGGGGTGTGGACACCTCCGCAGTGACAAAATCCCAGCCGAAACACTGACCCCCGAAACATAAAGAAACAGTCCTAGTCTTAAAGGTGCGGATGGGGCTGCCGTTGGCGGCCTCCAGGGCGGGGCCGTGGCCGCCCCCTATTCTGTCAATGCGTGACGCGGGCAGAACGCTCACCTGGGCCCCCGTGTCACACAGGAACCGTCGCCCAGAGCCTGTGTCTGTGATGAACAACAGACCCCCAGAACGGCCGACACACACCAGAGCTAGCGAGTACCGGCCCGTGCATTTCCCAATGCCACGAAACTGCACGGGGGGCTGCACCTCCTAGCTTTGGGTCCATACAGGGCGTGGAAATAGCACAGGCCTGCAGACTGCTGTGGCTGTCGTCTTGTCGCCGCGGCCACAGCGATGGTGTCCGTCATCTCCAGGTCGCCAGTGGTGTGAGCCAATACGGCCGTGCAGCGCTCGCGCCCGGCGGCGAAAAAACGATCCGCCTCCCTAGCCAGAGCCCGAAAGTCTGTGGTGTCGCTGTTGGCTAGAGCTGCCCTGACACGCACTGGCAGCTGCTGCATAAATAAAGCCCGAAACAAAAAAAAAGGCTTATTACTCCCCAGGAGATTGAGCATGTGATCCATGAGCTCCAATGGTTTGGAGTCCCCGAGGCCATTCAATGCCAGAAGCTGCTCGCCCCGTTCAGCCTCCGACAAACAGAACGTCTGTTTGTCGGGGGGTCCTCGAGAATATACATCGCTCTGGCCGCCGTCGAGCCACCAAGCGCGGAGACTACATAATAAAACTTGGTTTCATCCGCAGTAATCCCCTTCAGCGCGAACTGCGCCTCCGCTTGCGTGAACCAGACCCGCGGCTGCCGTTCCCAAAACTCCGGGAGCTTCAGGGAGACTGCCATCACCGGAGCAGCAGCCACGGAACCTTCCGCCGAATCGAACTCCATAGCCCAATCTCCGATCTGCGAGTCCTCGCTCTTCCAGCGCATAGAACAGTAATCCGGTAAAACGTCCGGAAACTGTCAGGGTCACCAATGTAGGAGATCGCAATGAAATGGAGACGGAGACTTGATTGCCGGTGAAAAACACGAGAAGGATTTATTTCCCAAAACACAGAACCAGCACAGCCCGAGGTGCGTTCCTTAAGACATGCGTCGTAACACCCAGGTGGGTCCCACGCCCCCTTCCCTTAAAGGGGGCACGCACCATGCAACATACACAGTGAATTACGATACCGCTACAACCCTCACATTGACTGGGTCAGCAACAAGGGTTTGTGCTGGAGCCCTTCCTGTTTGTCACTCTGCCTTTGCCAAGCTCATGTCCCCGTCCCTGCCGTGGTGGATTCCCCTGGTGAATTCCCTGATTTGTCTGCCATTCCCTCTGTGTACATGGACCTCAAGGCCGTATTTAATAAATCCCGCGCTGTTGCCCTTCCCCCTCATCGCCCCTATAATTGTGGTATCAACCTCCTGCCGGGTAAGGCGCCACCCAGGGGCCGACTCTGCTCCCTCTCCCGACCTGAATATGGGTCCATGGAGAAGTATATTCAGGAGTCATTGACTAACGGCATAATTCGCCCCTCATCCTCCCTTGCGGGGGCAGGATTCTTTTTCGTTGCTAAGAAGGATGGCTCAGTTTGTCCGTGTATTGATTATCGTGGTCTCAATTACATCACTGCCAAGGACCGGTACCCTCTTCCCCTCATGTCTTCCGCATTCGAGCTACTCCATTTTTCACCCATCTTCTCCAAACTGGACCTCCGGAGTGCTTACCACCTGGTTCGGATTCGCAAGGGGGATAAATGGAAGACCGCGTTCAATACCCCAACAGGTCATTATGAGTACCTCGTCATGCCATTTGGTCTCACCAATGCCCCGGCTGTTTTCCAGGTACTAGTTAATGACACCCTCAGAGACATGTTAAATAAGTTTGTTTTTGTCTATAGATGACATTTTGATTTTTTCTCGCTCCCCTACTGACCATGTTCACCATGTCCGCCAGGTTCTCCAGCGCCTCCTTGAGAATCAACTCTATGTTAAGACAGAGAAATGTGAGTTCCACCGCAGCTCTGTTCCCTTCCCTACACTGAACCAAGCCAGTAACACTGGCTTGGTTCTCAAGCAAGGGCGCATGCGTACGCTGCGACCGGCAGGGAATGAAAAGTTTGGCGTCTGTATGTTTGAGTTTTGTACCCGTTTTTTTTACTTGTTTTAAGTGTTTTTAAGTGTTTTATTGCTATCTCATGAAAAGTGTTTGTGGTGCCAACACATAAGAATGGATTTCATTCACATCGTCGTTTTGGGAACTTTGTTTTGCCTGCTGCTTGCCTGGGAGAGCTGGGCTGTCAAGCAGACCGCGGCGCAATACTCGCGACAGGAGTTGTTGCAAATAAACTTTGCAAGACCAACCCGCGCCGCAGATGTAAGGCATGGAATTCCGGACTTTCTTCGTAGATCCTCTCCAGTATCCAGCGGAGGAACGAAGGCAAACCGGAGGAAGCGTGGAAAACGGGGAGGCATCAGACTCCGGTTCAGGAAACAGCATCTTGATAAGATTCCTTTGCCTTCTGTCATCATGGGAAACGTACAGTCCCTAAGAAACAAACTGGACTAACTCGTTTCCAAAAGGACCACAAAGATTGCTGTGTTTTGGCCTTCACAGAGACATGATTCACTGAACACGACCAGGAAACAGAACTCGCTATTGACGGCTTTGGAGCTCCCCTGCGCCTGGACCGAGACCCTGAAACTACGGGGAAAAGACAGGGTGGCGGGTTATGTGTGTACATCAACAAAACATGCTGTAGTTCCATGACAATCAGGGACCGCATCTGCACACCCGATGTCATACTTTTATCCGTCTCGCTGCGCCCCTTTTACTTGCCCCGCGAATTTCCACAACTTTTCATAACCACAGTATACATTCACCCCAAGGCAAACGCTGCGTCAGCTTGCAGCACTATTTTTGATTCGGTGCAGAAACTGCAGTCCATCTCACCCGATAATTATCATGGGAGATTTTAATCAAGTGTCGCTTAAAAAGACCTTGCCAAATTTCTACCAGTATGTTTCCTGCCCAACCAGACGGGACAAGATACTGGATCTCTGCTACGGGTCAATTAAACTTGATGAACTGACAGATGTGTGTTGCTCTTATGCTGGGTTCTGTAAAGACATGATAATTCCTAGCAAAACTGTTAAAATGTATCCAAACAATAAGCCATGGGTAACCAGTGCAGTTAAAGGTGGTCTGGTAAAAAAGAGGCTGGCCTTCCAACAAGGAAGTTTAGCAGATCAGCATGCAGCCAGCAGGGAGCTGAAAACGGAGATCTCAAAAGAAAAAAATGCTCATAAATCTAAAATGGAAGACAATATGGCATCAAACAATCTGGGTTCTGTATGGTCTAGCATGAGGACCATAGTAGGCCACCAGAATCCAAAAAGCAGCAGCCGTATTAGTCTGAATGGTTTTAACTCTGACATTGTGTTGTCAAACGCTTTTAATGTTTTATATAAATGTTTTGACACAGTGGATTTGAGGATATGCTTGTAGACACAAATTGAACAAAAATAAGTGGAAAAAGGCATTTCTTAAAAATCAAAGTGAATAAAAGTCATGGGCCAGACAAAATCTGTGGGCGTCTGCTTACGTCATGTGCAGTTCAACTCAGTCATGTCTTCAATTACATTTTTAACATGTCTCTTAAAGAACAGCATGTGCCAGAAATATGGAAAGATGCGGTCATTGTCCCTGTTCCCAAATCCAGCTGTCCAAAAACTCTCAGTGATTTTAGACCAGTTGCGCTTACCTCTATTTTAATGAAAACCTTTGAAAAGATGGTGAGAACAGAGCTTTTAAGGAAAACTGAGTGTGTGCTTGACCCCTTGCAATTTGCATATAGGCCACACAGGGGAGTAGAGGATGCCACAGTCACGTAGTCATGTAGGACACAGAGAGTGAGAATAAACGGGGCTTTGTCAGACCCTGTCTGCTCATCCACTGGCTCCCCACAGGGCTGTGTGTTATCGCCTTTGCTTTTTATTCTTTATACCAACATGTGTCGGAGCCAGTACGAAAATAGATTGATTTTAAAGTAAGCGGATGACTCGGTAGTAGTCAGCCTGCTTAGGGGTGGGGAGAGCAGCCATGGACCAGTTATAGATGACTTTCTTAGATGGTGTGATGACTCTTATCTTCAGATAAATGTTTCCAAAACAAAGGATATGTTCATTGATTTTAGAAGGCAGGCTCACAGTCAGGAGGCCCTCACAATAAAAGGTCAGAGCATTGAACAGGTAACCTCATATAAATATCTTGGGACAGTAATAGATTCTACCCTCAATTTTGATTTAAATTGTGAAGCTGTGTGCAAGAAGGGTCACCAGCGCCTGCACTGTCTGAGGAAGCTTTCCTCTTTTAACATAGACAAGACCATGATGTCTTTGTTTTATTGTGCTTTTATTCAGTCAATTTTATCATTTTCCTTAGCATCATGGTTTGGAAACATATCTTTAAAAAATAAGAATTCCCTCAACAAGATTGTAAAATGGTCCGGTAAGTTGATTGGTGAGCCACAGCCGAACATGGAAGCCCTGTACACCAAACAGTTACAGAGGTTATCGAAATCCGTTCAAAACGATAGCACCCACCCTTTAAATAGTGCATTTCAGCTGCTTCCCTCCAGACAGAGGCTCAAAGTTCCCAAAAGCAGAACAAACTGCTACAGGAACAGTTTTGTTCCTGCAGCCATTATCTATACAAATAAATGGTTGCAGCGCCACTAGTGGTGCATAACTTTGTTGCACTTTCTGATGTACTGAGCACCTCTGGGATTTTTGTCTGCGTGTTTGTCTCGTCTTCTGTATTTTTGTTGTGTCTTTTTTTTATACTGTGTATGCGTGTGAACGCCCTTTTCTTGCCCTGCAAACCAAATTTACCCACGGGTATGAATAAAGCAACCTTGACCTTGACCTTCCTGGGGTTTGTTATCTCTGCCGGGGCCATTGAGATGGATAAACAGAAGGTGAGAGCAGTCATTGACTGGCCCCAACCGACAACCCGCCGTGAGATGCAACGCTTTCTGGGAATTGCTAATTTCTATCGGCGGTTTATCAGAAACTACAGCAGGTTGGCTGCCCCTCTCACTGCTCTTACCTCGACATCAGTTCAGTTTGTCTGGTCACCTGCTGCGGAGAGAGCTTTTCAAGATCTCAAGAGGCGGTTTACCTCTGCCCCCATCCTGACACAGCCTGGCCCCAACCGCCAGTTCATCGTGGAAGTGGACGCGTCAGATGTGGGTGTTGGAGCCATTCTTTCCCAGCGTTCAGCCAAGGATGGGAAGGTACACCCTTGTGCCTTTTTCTCCCATCGACTCACTCCATCGGAGCACAACTATGATGTTGGCAATCGAGAATTGCTGGCTGTTAAGTTGGCTCTAGAGGAGTGGCGCCATTGGCTAGAGGGGTCTAGTGTTCCTTTTCTGGTTTGGACTGATCATAAGAACCTTGAATACATTCGCACCCAAAACGTCTGAATTCCCGTCAAGCCCGCTGGTGCCTTTTATTTTCCCAATTCAACTTCACCCTGTCTTTCCGTCCCGGATCAAAGAATGGCAAACCAGATGCCCTCTCCCGCATCTTCCCTGCCTCAAGTAGCCCAGAGGAACCAAGGAATATCCTTCCTGGTCACTGTATTGTTGGGGCAGTCCAGTGGGACATAGAGTCTCTGGTGCGCTCCGCCCAACCGGACAATGCTGCACCCAGTCAGCGCCCTGTCAACCGCCTGTTTGTCCCTGTGCCCCTCCGTTCCCAGGTCTTGCAGTGAGGTCATTCTTCCCGGCTCTCCTGCCATCCTGGAGCTAGGCGCACCCAAGCCTTCATCCGCCGGAGATTTTGGTGGCCTACCATTGGAGGTGATGTTCGTGCCTTTGTCTCTGCCTGCTGCCTGTCTGTGCACGGAGTAAGAACTCCACGCAACCCTCTTCCGGCCTGTTGCAGCCCCTACCCATCCCCAAGAGACCCTGGTCTCACATTGCTCTGGATTTCGTTACTGACCTCCCACCGTCTGATGGTAACACCACTATTCTCACAGTTGTTGATCGATTTTCCAAATCAGTACATCTTGTTCCATTACCCAAGATCCCCTCTGCCAAGAAGACTGCAAGCTTAGTCATTTTACATGTGTTAAAGTACCATGGATTGCCTCTGGATGTAGTTTCCGACAGAGGCCCACAGTTCACGTCTCACTTCTGGAAAGCCTTCTGCACTCTCATTGGTGCTGTCAGTTTGTCCTCAGGGTACCATCCTCAAAGCAATGGCCAAACGGAGCGGGCAAACCAACAACTTGAGACTACTTTGCGTTGCATGGCAGCTGAGAGACCGTTCTCCTGGAGCTCCCAGGTACCTTGGGTTGAGTATTCAATTAATTCCCTCCCATCTGCCTCCTCAGGCCTCTCCCCTTTTGAATGCTGTCTCGGCTACCGGCCCCCCCTATTACCTGCTCAGGAGGTAGAGGTCAGCGCGCCTTCAGCCCAGGCCTTCGTCCGCCGTTGCCGGCAGACATGGAGAAGCACACGGACAGCTCTGCAGCGTGCCTCGGTCAAGATGAAGAGTCAGGCAGACCGCCGTCGCTCTAAGGCTCCTCCCTATCGTGTGGGACAGCGTGTCTGGCTGTCGACCCGGGACATTCCACTCGGGGTGGAATCTCGGACACTCGCACCCCGCTTCATTGGTCCTTACCTCATTGAGAGAATTATTGGCCCCGCTGCTGTCCGTCTAAAGCTTCCCCCCAACCTCCGCCGCATCCATCCCTCCTTCCATGTTTCCAGGGTTAAGCCCTTTGTCTTGAGCCTGCTCTGCCCCGCCCCTAAGCCCCCTCCTCCACCACGAATCATTGATGGCTCAGAGACCTTCACTGTTCACCAGCTCTTAGATGTTCGTCGCCGGGGCCGCGGCCTCCAGTTCCTAGTGGACTGGGAGGGCTACGGTCCAGAAGAGAGGTGCTGGGTTCCAGGTCGTGACATTCTTGACCGTTCACTCATTAAAGACTTTCTAGAGAAACATCCAGTTCCCCCAGTTATGACGCCAGGAGGCGTCCGTAGGAGGAGGGGTACTGTAAGGGATCATGATATTTAATTTCCTGTTTTTTCAGCAACATGTGTTTTTTATTTTTTATTTACATTTTGTAGGTCAGTTGGTGGTGTCATGTGCTTTTCTGTTTGTTTTGGATTGCAATGTACTTTCAACTCCACCCTGCTACTTCCTGCTTTTCTTTGAATTGCTGAGATCACCTGAGTTTGTGAACACACCTGTTGCTAATGTGTGTTGATTGGTTTGTGGCTACTTATGGTGCGTTCAAGAGCCCATCCAAACCAGTGGGACGTGGGACTTATCCTACCTCCAACTAAGAAAAAGGTACTGGAATGCCTGTCGAAGTGGAACATCCCACCGTCGAAATGGAACCTCCCACTATCGACTTACCCCCACTTCACCAAATTTAAGTCGGAGGATAATGGCGGCGCCCGTGCAGTCACAGTTCGTGCGAGGTAAAACTTCAACAAATGGGTTAACTTTACTTCTCTGCGTGTAGGGTTGTTTTAGACCAGGGGTGCCCAACCTTTTTTGACCCAAGATCTACTTTTCAAGTAGCCAACCTCCCGAGATCTACCAGCAAACCTACCTTCAAGCCGGGGGGGGGGGGGGGGGGGTAGAGAACAATTGTTGACGGGGGGGAGGGGGGGTTGTATCGTGAACCTACGGACTTCAGTGGGGGTTTCATTCCGTCTGCGCACGGCACCTTCTCAACGATAATCAATAATCTTCCTCCCACTCAGGGTGAAAATGGTAGGTCTTAGCTTGTTTCCCCTCAGCCATGCCAACGTTTAGGAGTGTGTAACTACTGTTGACGTTCAACTGCTGTTAACAGCACATGCGCTACAGCGCGTATATGTCCCGCGCAAATTTAATTTCATTAAAAAAAAATAATAATAATCTTTTTTTTTTTTTTTTCTTCACCCCTCGCGATCGACTTGGGATCTGTCGGCGATCTACTGGTAGACCGCGATCGACTGGTTGGGCACCCCTGTTTTAGACACTGCAATTTTAACACAACTTGTTTATTACATATTATGGAGTGAAATTATGTTGTTATTATCTGTTGCCATAAAGATAAACGGTAAGTATACCCAGTTACGTTATATAGCGATATGCAGCACTTTTACATATACGGCTCCAGAACCGTTAGTGAAGAGGTTTTAGTTAGAAGACCGCTATCGTCAACCAATGGTACCCAGTAGGGATGTGTCGGTCGCGACTGATTCGTTACAACGAACGAATCCCGAACGTGAACGACAAAAACTGGTTCCCCAAAACAAGAAGAACTGGTTCTTTGATTCTTTTTTTTTAACATCAACCAAACATATGGTCACGTAAATAAAATATACAAACGAACAGAGCTCCGTCTCCCCGCGACTTATATTGATTGAGTCTACAACTTCCTCAAAGATTCAGCCAATGAGAGGTAGCAATGGTGTTGGAATGGCACCTGGGTAAACCAATGACAAGGCGGTACCGTCGAATATGCGCGCTTTCTCTCTCTGACGTATCTTGGGTCATACCATTCGACTCATATAATCCCCCTACATTTTTTCGAAAATAGACTTGACCTCCATCTGTTTATTGGATAAACGCATTTCCCAATCCCAGGAGTCTTTGCTCCATTCTACGTCAATTTAAGAACAAGGAAATTAAACTGCAGTTCGTATTTTTTATTTGTGACCATGCAAGTTCTGTAATGCCTGAACAATGAAGAATTAAATGTAAAGTAAAATAAAATTATAAATGTAAAACCATGAATGAAATATAGAGAGTAAGCAAGTGGTATAAATATTGGTGGGACGTTTGACATACTAAATAGCAGGCATCTCCAAACGGCGGACTGCGGTCTTGACGGTCCTATCCGGACCCACGACCAATTTAAAAATTTTTTTTTTTTTAAAAAAAGTTTTTTTATTTTTAATTTTTTTTAAGATGTAATTTGACGTAACGAACGAATCAAAACGAACGAATCAAATAAACGAATCGTTATAGTGAACTGAACTGAAAGAACTAGTTCCCGGAAAAGAATCATTTTGCCCATCCCTAGTACCCAGTGCTGGACAATATGTTAATCAATGTGTTCAACTTATCAATGTGTTATTGTTAATATTGTAATATTTCCTCTAAGGAGACTGCGATTTCAGTAGCAGATAGGGATGGGCGTGAGGAATCGATTACTCGAGTAGGCTACTCCTCGTTACAAATGAACTCGGTTGGTGGACAGGCAAACTCGAGTTTATATACAAACAAAGTTTTCTGAAGCAAATCTATCCATTTTCTGTGCGTGCCACTAACGCATGCCGTGGGCACAAAGAAAATGAAATGTATCAAATTTCTGTGTGTATCCATTTTCTGTGCGGCGCCACTAACGCATGCCGTGGGCACAAAGAAAATGAAATGTATCAAATTTCTGTGTGGCGCGTGCCGTGCCGCTTAAAAAGTTAAGAGATAACGGTTAAAGCAAAGCGCAGCAAAGAATTGAAATACTTTAAAGAAATAGGAGATCATGAGGTGAAATGTAAAATATGCCAAGCGAAATCGAGCTACCAGAGTACTACAAGGACTATGCGGCAACATATGCTCCTGAAACACAACGGTGAGTTCTGGAAAGCAGACCCGCAGCAACCAAGTGTGTCGGCTATTTTCACAAGCGCAAGATGCGTGTGTAATCCCGGCCGTGTATAGAAGGTCACAACGCTGACTACTTCAATAGTCCATTTGCTGCCGTTTTATTTGCAGCTTTAAATTATTTGCAATGGTTAGGCTACTTGTTTTGTTTTTGTTTTTTTTGGATACATTTGCTTCAGAAAACTTTGTTTGTATATAAACTCGAGTTTGCCTGTCCACCAACCGAGTTCATTTGTAACGAGGAGTAGCCTACTCGAGTAATCGATTCCTCACGCCCATCCCTATCTGCTACCGAAATCGCAGTCTCCTTAGAGGAAATATTACAATATTAACAATAACACATTGATAAGTTGAACACATTGATTAACATATTGTCCAGCACTGGGTACCATTGGTTGACGATAGCGGTCTTCTAACTAAAACCTCTTCACTAACGGTTCTGGAGCCGTATATGTAAAAGTGCTGCATATCGCTATATAACGTAACTGGGTATACTTACCGTTTATCTTTATGGCAACAGATAATAACGACATAATTTCACTCCATAATATGTAATAAACAAGTTGTGTTACAATTGCAGTGTCTAAAACAACCCTACACGCAGAGAAGTAGAGTTGAACCCATTTGTTGAAGTTTTACCTCGCACGAACTGTGACTGCACGGGCGCCGCCATTATCCTCCGACTTAAATTTGGTGAAGTGGAGGTAAGTCGATAGTGGGAGGTTCCACTTCGACGGTGGGATGTTCCACTTCGACAGGCATTCCAGTGCCTTTTTCTTAGTTGGAGGTAGGATAAGTCCCACGTCCCACTGGTTTGGATGGGCTCTTGAACGCACCATAAGTAGCCACAAACCAATCAACACACATTAGCAACAGGTGTGTTCACAAACTCAGGTGATCTCAGCAATTCAAAGAAAAGCAGGAAGTAGCAGGGTGGAGTTGAAAGTACATTGCAATCCAAAACAAACAGAAAAGCACATGACACCACCAACTGACCTACAAAATGTAAATAAAAAATAAAAAACACATGTTGCTGAAAAAACAGGAAATTAAATATCATGATCCCTTACAGTACCCCTCCTCCTACGGACGCCTCCTGGCGTCATAACTGGGGGAACTGGATGTTTCTCTAGAAAGTCTTTAATGAGTGAACGGTCAAGAATGTCACGACCTGGAACCCAGCACCTCTCTTCTGGACCGTAGCCCTCCCAGTCCACTAGGAACTGGAGGCCGCGGCCCCGGCGACGAACATCTAAGAGCTGGTGAACAGTGAAGGTCTCTGAGCCATCAATGATTCGTGGTGGAGGAGGGGGCTTGGGGGCGGGGCAGAGCAGGCTCAAGACAAAGGGCTTAACCCTGGAAACATGGAAGGAGGGATGGATGCGGCGGAGGTTGGGGGGAAGCTTTAGACGGACAGCAGCGGGGCCAATAATTCTCTCAATGAGGTAAGGACCAATGAAGCGGGGTGCGAGTGTCCGAGATTCCACCCCGAGTGGAATGTCCCGGGTCGACAGCCAGACACGCTGTCCCACACGATAGGGAGGAGCCTTAGAGCGACGGCGGTCTGCCTGACTCTTCATCTTGACCGAGGCACGCTGCAGAGCTGTCCGTGTGCTTCTCCATGTCTGCCGGCAACGGCGGACGAAGGCCTGGGCTGAAGGCGCGCTGACCTCTACCTCCTGAGCAGGTAATAGGGGGGGCTGGTAGCCGAGACAGCATTCAAAAGGGGAGAGGCCTGAGCAGGCAGATGGGAGGGAATTAATTGAATACTCAACCCAAGGTACCTGGGAGCTCCAGGAGAACGGTCTCTCAGCTGCCATGCAACGCAAAGTAGTCTCAAGTTGTTGGTTTGCCCGCTCCGTTTGGCCATTGCTTTGAGGATGGTACCCTGAGGACAAACTGACAGAAGCATCAATGAGAGTGCAGAAGGCTTTCCAGAAGTGAGACGTGAACTGTGGGCCTCTGTCGGAAACTACATCCACAGGCAATCCATGGTACTTGAACACATGTAAAATGACTAAGCTTGCAGTCTTCTTGGCAGAGGGGATCTTGGGTAATGGAACAAGATGTACTGATTTGGAAAATCGATCAACAACTGTGAGAATAGTGGTGTTACCATCAGACGGTGGGAGGTCAGTAACGAAATCCAGAGCAATGTGAGACCAGGGTCTCTTGGGGATGGGTAGGGGCTGCAACAGGCCGGAAGAGGGTTGCGTGGAGTTCTTACTCCGTGCACAGACAGGCAGCAGGCAGAGACAAAGGCACGAACATCACCTCCAATGGTAGGCCACCAAAATCTCCGGCGGATGAAGGCTTGGGTGCGCCTAGCTCCAGGATGGCAGGAGAGCCGGGAAGAATGACCCCACTGCAAGACCTGGGAATGGAGGGGCACAGGGACAAACAGGCGGTTGACAGGGCACTGACTGGGTGCAGCATTGTCCGGTTGGGCGGAGCGCACCAGAGACTCTATGTCCCACTGGACTGCCCCAACAATACAGTGACCAGGAAGGATATTCCTCGGTTCCTCTGGGCTACTTGAGGCAGGGAAGATGCGGGAGAGGGCATCTGGTTTGCCATTCTTTGATCCGGGACGGAAAGACAGGGTGAAGTTGAATTGGGAAAATAAAAGGCACCAGCGGGCTTGGCGGGAATTCAGACGTTTTGGGTGCGAATGTATTCAAGGTTCTTATAATCAGTCCAAACCAGAAAAGGAACACTAGACCCCTCTAGCCAATGGCGCCACTCCTCTAGAGCCAACTTAACAGCCAGCAATTCTCGATTGCCAACATCATAGTTGTGCTCCGATGGAGTGAGTCGATGGGAGAAAAAGGCACAAGGGTGTACCTTCCCAACCTTGGCTGAACGCTGGGAAAGAATGGCTCCAACACCCACATCTGACGCGTCCACTTCCACGATGAACTGGCGGTTGGGGCCAGGCTGTGTCAGGATGGGGGCAGAGGTAAACCGCCTCTTGAGATCTTGAAAAGCTCTCTCCGCAGCAGGTGACCAGACAAACTGAACTGATGTCGAGGTAAGAGCAGTGAGAGGGGCAGCCAACCTGCTGTAGTTTCTGATAAACCGCCGATAGAAATTAGCAATTCCCAGAAAGCGTTGCATCTCACGGCGGGTTGTCGGTTGGGGCCAGTCAATGACTGCTCTCACCTTCTGTTTATCCATCTCAATGGCCCCGGCAGAGATAACAAACCCCAGGAAGGTCAAGGTCAAGGTTGCTTTATTCATACCCGTGGGTAAATTTGGTTTGCAGGGCAAGAAAAGGGCGTTCACACACTTAGCATACACAGTATAAAAAAAAGACACAACAAAAATACAGAAGACGAGACAAACACGCAGACAAAAATCCCAGAGGTGCTCAGTACATCAGAAAGTGCAACAAAGTTATGCACCACTAGTGGCGCTGCAACCATTTATTTGTATAGATAATGGCTGCAGGAACAAAACTGTTCCTGTAGCGGTTTGTTCTGCTTTTGGGAACTTTGAGCCTCTGTCTGGAGGGAAGCAGCTGAAATGCACTATTTAAAGGGTGGGTGCTATCGTTTTGAACGGATTTCGATAACCTCTGTAACTGTTTGGTGTACAGGGCTTCCATGTTCGGCTGTGGCTCACCAATCAACTTACCGGACCATTTTACAATCTTGTTGAGGGAATTCTTATTTTTTAAAGATATGTTTCCAAACCATGATGCTAAGGAAAATGTTAAAATTGACTGAATAAAAGCACAATAAAACAAAGACATCATGGTCTTGTCTATGTTAAAAGAGGAAAGCTTCCTCAGACAGTGCAGGCGCTGGTGACCCTTCTTGCACACAGCTTCACAATTTAAATCAAAATTGAGGGTAGAATCTATTACTGTCCCAAGATATTTATATGAGGTTACCTGTTCAATGCTCTGACCTTTTATTGTGAGGGCCTCCTGACTGTGAGCCTGCCTTCTAAAATCAATGAACATATCCTTTGTTTTGGAAACATTTATCTGAAGATAAAAGTCATCACACCATCTAAGAAAGTCATCTATAACTGGTCCATGGCTGCTCTCCCCACCCCTAAGCAGGCTGACTACTACCGAGTCATCCGCTTACTTTAAAATCAATCTATTTTCGTACTGGCTCCGACACATGTTGGTATAAAGAATAAAAAGCAAAGGCGATAACACACAGCCCTGTGGGGAGCCAGTGGATGAGCAGACAGGGTCTGACAAAGCCCCGTTTATTCTCACTCTCTGTGTCCTACATGACTACGTGACTGTGGCATCCTCTACTCCCCTGTGTGGCCTATATGCAAATTGCAAGGGGTCAAGCACACACTCAGTTTCCCTTAAAAGCTCTGTTCTCACCATCTTTTCAAAGGTTTTCATTAAAATAGAGGTAAGCGCAACTGGTCTAAAATCACTGAGAGTTTTTGGACAGCTGGATTTGGGAACAGGGACAATGACCGCATCTTTCCATATTTCTGGCACATGCTGTTCTTTAAGAGACATGTTAAAAATGTAATTGAAGACATGACTTGAGTTGAACTGCACATGACGTAAGCAGACGCCCACAGATTTTGCTGGCCCATGACTTTTATTCACTTTGATTTTTAAGAAATGCCTTTTCCACTTATTTTTGTTCAATTTGTGTCTACAAGCATATCCTCCAGTTCCTGAGTTGTGTTGCTAAAATCCACTGTGTCAAAACAATTATAAAAAACATTAAAAGCGTTTGACAACACAATGTCAGAGTTAAAACCATTCAGACTAATACGGCTGCTGCTTTTTGGATTCTGGTGGCCTACTATGGTCCTCATGCTAGACCATACAGAACCCAGATTGTTTGATGCCATATTGTCTTCCATTTTAGATTTATAAGCATTTTTTTCTTTTGAGATCTCCATTTTCAGCTCCCTGCTGGCTGCATGCTGATCTGCTAAACTTCCTTGTTGGAAGGCCAGCCTCTTTTTTACCAGAGCAACACACATCTGTCAGTTCATCAAGTTTAATTGACCCGTAGCAGAGATCCAGTATCTTGTCCCGTCTGGTTGGGCAGGAAACATACTGGTAGAAATTTGGCAAGGTCTTTTTAAGCGACACTTGATTAAAATCTCCCATGATAATTATCGGGTGAGATGGACTGCAGTTTCTGCACCGAATCAAAAATAGTGCTGCAAGCTGATGCAGCGTTTGCCTTGGGGTGAATGTATACTGTGGTTATGAAAAGTTGTGGAAACTCGCGGGGCAAGTAAAAGGGGCGCAGCGAGACGGATAAAAGTTTGACATCGGGTGTGCAGATGCGGTCCCTGATTGTCATGGAACTACAGCATGTTTTGTTGATGTACACACATAACCCGCCACCCTGTCTTTTCCCCGTAGTTTCAGGGTCTCGGTCCAGGCGCAGGGGAGCTCCAAAGCCGTCAATAGCGAGTTCTGTTTCCTGGTCGTGTTCAGTGAATCATGTCTCTGTGAAGGCCAAAACACAGCAATCTTTGTGGTCCTTTTGGAAACGAGTTAGTCCAGTTTGTTTCTTAGAGACTGTACGTTTCCCATGATGACAGAAGGCAAAGGAATCTTATCAAGATGCTGTTTCCTGAACCGGAGTCTGATGCCTCCCCGTTTTCCACGCTTCCTCCGGTTTGCCTTCGTTCCTCCGCTGGATACTGGAGAGGATCTACGAAGAAAGTCCGGAATTCCATGCCTTACATCTGCGGCGCGGGTTGGTCTTGCAAAGTTTATTTGCAACAACTCCTGTCGCGAGTATTGCGCCGCGGTCTGCTTGACAGCCCAGCTCTCCCAGGCAAGCAGCAGGCAAAACAAAGTTCCCAAAACTACGATGTGAATGAAATCCATTCTTATGTGTTGGCACCACAAACACTTTTCATGAGATAGCAATAAAACACTTAAAAACACTTAAAACAAGTAAAAAAAACGGGTACAAAACTCAAACATACAGACGCCAAACTTTTCATTCCCTGCCGGTGGCAGCGTACGCATGCGCCCTTGCTTGAGAACCAAGCCAGTGTTACTGGCTTGGTTCAGTGTAGGGAAGGGAACAGAGCTGCGGTGGAACTCACATTTCTCTGCCTTAACATAGAGTTGATTCTCAAGGAGGCGCTGGAGAACCTGGCGGACATGGTGAACATGGTCAGTAGGGGAGCGAGAAAAAATCAAAATGTCATCTATAGACAAAAACAAACTTATTTAACATGTCTCTGAGGGTGTCATTAACTAGTACCTGGAAAACAGCCGGGGCATTGGTGAGACCAAATGGCATGACGAGGTACTCATAATGACATGTTGGGGTATCGAACGCGGTCTTCCATTTATCCCCCTTGCGAATCCGAACCAGGTGGTAAGCACTCCGGAGGTCCAGTTTGGAGAAGATGGGTGAACCATGGAGTAGCTCGAATGCGGAAGACATGAGGGGAAGAGGATACCGGTCCTTGGCAGTGATGTCATTGAGACCACGATAATCAATACACGGACGAACTGAGCCATCCTTCTTAGCAACGAAAAAGAATCCTGCCCCCGCAAGGGAGGATGAGGGGCGAATTATGCCGTTAGTCAATGACTCCTGAATATACTTCTCCATGGACCCATATTCAGGTCGGGAGAGGGAGTAGAGTCGGCCCCTGGGTGGCGCCTTACCCGGCAGGAGGTTGATCCCACAATTATAGGGGCGATGAGGGGGAAGGGCAACGGCGCAGGATTTATTAAATACGGCCTTGAGGTCCATGTACACAGAGGGAACGGCAGACAAATCAGGGAATTCACCAGGGGAATCCACCACGGCAGGGACGGGGACATGAGCTTGGCAAAGGCAGAGTGACAAACAGGAAGGGCTCCAGCACAAACCCTTGTTGCTGACCCAGTCAATGTGAGGGTTGTAGCGGTATCGTAATTCACTGTGTATGTTGCATGGTGCGTGCCCCCTTTAAGGGAAGGGGGCGTGGGACCCACCTGGGTGTTACGACGCATGTCTTAAGGAACGCACCTCGGGCTGTGCTGGTTCTGTGTTTTGGGAAATAAATCCTTCTCGTGTTTTTCACCGGCAATCAAGTCTCCGTCTCCATTTCATTGCGATCTCCTACATTGGTGACCCTGACAGTTTCCAGACGTTTTACCGGATTACTGTTCTATGCGCTGGAAGAGCGAGGACTCGCAGATCGGAGATTGGGCTATGGAGTTCGATTCGGCGGAAGGATCTGTGGCTGCTGCTCCGGTGATGGCAGTCTCCCTGAAGCTCCCTGAAACCAAGTTTTATTATGTAGTCTCCGCGCTTGGTGGCTCAACGGCGGCCAGAGCGATGTATATTCTCGAGGACCCCCCGGCCCGTGGGAAGTATGAATTGCTAAAGGGGTTCCTGATGGAGACGTTCTGTTTGTCGGAGGCTGAACGGGGCGAGCAGCTTCTGGCATTGAATGGCCTCGGGGACTCCAAACCATCGGAGCTCATGGATCACATGCTCAATCTCCTGGGGAGTAATAAGCCTTTTTTTTTGTTTCGGGCTTTATTTATGCAGCAGCTGCCAGGTAAGGGCAGCTCTAGCCAACAGCGACACCACAGACTTTCGGGCTCTGGCTAGGGAGGCGGATCGTTTTTTTCGCCGCTGGGCGCGAGCGCTGCACGGCCGTATTGGCTCACACCACTGGCGACCTGGAGATGACGGACACCATCGCTGTGGCCGCGGCGACAAGACGACAGCCACAGCAGTCTGCAGGCCTGTGCTATTTCCACGCCCTGTATGGACCCAAAGCTAGGAGGTGCCACCCCCCTTGCAGTTTCGTGGCATTGGGAAATGCACGGGCCGGCACTCGCTAGCTCTGGTGTGTGTCGGCCGTTCTGGGGGTCTGTTGTTCATCACAGACACAGGCTCTGGGCGACGGTTCCTGTGTGACACGGGGGCCCAGGTGAGCGTTCTGCCCGCGTCACGCATTGACAGAATAGGGGGCGGCCACGGCCCCGCCCTGGAGGCCGCCAACGGCAGCCCCATCCGCACCTTTAAGACTAGGACTGTTTCTTTATGTTTCGGGGGTCAGTGTTTCGGCTGGGATTTTGTCACTGCGGAGGTGTCCACACCCCTCCTCGGCGCCGATTTCCTCTGCGCCAATGGCCTTTTGGTGGATGTGATGAACCGCCGCTTGATAAGTGCTGAGACTTTTAGCTCCCTGGCATGTGAGCTCAGTGGCTCGGGCACGACGAAGCTGTCGGGCGCACTCTCACCCTCCGATGTGTTTTCCCCCCTCCTCGCGGAATTCCCGGAGCTTACGGAGCCCACGTTCTCAGCTGCCGCCACCAAGCACGGAGTGGAGCATCACATCGCGACCACTGGCCCGCCGGTCTACGCCAGGGCCCGGCGCCTCGACTCTGCTAAGCTCGCCGTTGCTAGGTCTGAGTTTGACACCCTGGAGCGTCTTGGAATTGTCCGGCGATCGGACAGCCCCTGTGCTTCCCCGCTCCACATCGTCTCGAAGCCTGGCGGTGGGTGGCGTCCATGTGGGGATTACCGCCGGCTCAATGACATTACGGTGCCCGACCGCTATCCGATTCCTCACAGGACTATTTGAGTTTTTACGGATGCCGTTCGGCCTGAAGAACGCAGCCCAGGCCTTTCAGCGCCTGATGGACACCGTGCTGCGGGACCTGCCATTCCTGTTCGTTTACCTGGATGACATTCTGATCGCCAGCGCCTCCACGGCCGAGCACATGAAGCATCTGCGGACACTGTTCGAGCGGCTCAGCCAGCATGGCCTGATTGTCAATCCAGCCAAGTGCCAATTCGGCCGGATCGCCATTGACTTCCTGGGCCACCTCATCACCAAGGAGGGAGCTGTTCCCCTGCCCTCGAAGGTGGCTGCAGTGGCGGACTTTCAGCGCCCTCTTACAGTTCGAGCCCTGCAGGAGTTTTTGGGGATGGTGAACTTTTATCACCGTTTTGTTCCCCCGTGCGGCCCGGCTCATGCGGCCCCTGTATGAGGCACTCAAGGGTAAGACCACGAAGCATATTATTGACTGGACCGCTGAGAGAGAGGCGGCCTTTGGGGACACTAAACGGGCATTGGCCGAGGCGACTATGCTGGCGCATCCTTTGCCTGCGGCGCTGATTGCCCTGACCACCGACGCTTCGGACTATGCAGTTGGTGCTGTGCATGAGCAGTTGGTGAACGGCGTCTGGCAGCCGCTGGCATTCTTCAGCCGGCAGCTCCGCCCCTGCGAACGGAAATATAGCACCTTCGATCGAGAGCTCCTCGGCCTTTACCTCGCCATTAGGCATTTCCGTTTCCTGTTGGAGGCTCGGCCATTCTCCGTTTTCGTGGACCACAAGCCATTGACGTTCGCGATGGCGAAGGTTTCGGAGCCGTGGTCTGCCCGTCAGCAGCGCCAGCTGGCCTACATCTCAGAGTTTACAACGGACATCCGCCATGTGGCGGGTAAGGACAATCACGTGGCTGATTGCCTCTCCCGGGCCATCGCAGGAGCTGTCCACCTGGGAATCGACTACACCAGCATGGCAGGTGATCAGGCCTCCGACCCGGAGGTCCAGGCTCTGAGGACAGCTGTCACAGGACTCAGTTTGGAGGACATCAAGTATGACAACGTCGGTGCCACGCTCCTGTGTGACGTCTCCACTGGACAGCCAAGGCCGGTCGTGCCCGGCAGTTGGAGGCGTCAGGTTTTCGATGCCGTGCACGGCCTTGCCCATCCTGGGCGGAGGACATCGCAGCAGCTGGTGGCCGGGAAGTTTGTCTGGCATGGCCTTAAGAAGGACATTCTGGACTGGGCTCGGGCCTGCGTGGTTTGCCAGCGAGCCAAGGTGCATCGGCATGTGACGGCTCCGCTGGCGCATTTTTCAGTGCCGGAGCGGCGGTTCGACCACGTGCATGTGGACCTGGTGGGGCCCCTGCCGCCCTCTCCAGGGTTCAGCTACCTCCTGACGATGGTGGACAGGACCACCCGCTGGCCGGAGGCTGTCCCGCTGGCATCCACTACGACCTCTGACGTGGCCCGGGCGTTCATAGGCACCTGGGTCGCCCGGTTTGGCCCCCCTTCTGATGTCTCCTCTGACAGGGGACCTCAGTTCACTTCCGAGCTGTGGAATGCGGGTCGCCGGGGGCCTGGGTGTGCGGCTCCATCGAACAACCGCTTATCACCCACAGGCTAATGGGTTGTGTGAGCGGTTTCATCGCTCCTTGAAAGCTGCACTCCGGGCCAGCCTTACGGATGACGGTTGGGTCGATAGGCTCCCCTGGGTCATGTTGGGCCTCCGGACTCCGGACCTGCGGGCTTCGTCGGCCGAGCTGGTTTACGGGCAGCCACTACGGGTTCCAGGGGATTTCATCCCCACCGCCACAGCTCCCTGGTCGGCGGCCCAGGAGCGGACCTCGCTCCAGGACAGGGTCCGGGGTTTCGCGCCGGTGCCCACCTCGCAGCACGGCCTCCTGAAGGCTTGTGTGCCGCCCAGCCTGCGGACGGCGGGGTATGTGTTCATCCGCCATGATGCCCATCGGGGCCCTTTCCGTCCTCCCTACGACGGTCCGTTTCGCGTCCTGGAGGCCGGTGACAAGGCCTTCTTGGTAGATTTTGGGGGCAGGCCTGACTACATTTCGGTCGATCGCCTCAAGCCGGCCCACCTGGATCTGGACCAGCTCGTGGTGTTGGCTCTGCCCCCGCGGCGGGGTCGTCCTCCGGTTTCCAAGCCACACCGCCTCATGACTCCTGCGCTGCCTGCTGTGGCCCCCTCGGCCCCCGCACCGGTTCCGCTGAGTCGTTTCGGGCAGGTGCTCAGGGCTCCTTCCCGTTGGCCTTGACTGTTCGGGAGTGTGAATTCTGGGGGGGCGTCTGTAGCGGCATCATAATTCACTGTGTATGTTGTATGGTGCGTGCCCCCTTTAAGGGAAGGGGGCGTGGGACCCACCTGGGTGTTACGACGCATGTCTTAAGGAACGCACCTCGGGCTGTGCTGGTTCTGTGTTTTGGGAAATAAATCCTTCTCGTGTTTTTCACCGGCAATCAAGTCTCCGTCTCCATTTCATTGCGATCTCCTACAGGGTTATGTTTCCTCAACCAGGGACGACCAAGGACTAAGGGAGCGTGAGGGGACTGAATAATGTGGAGCTGGATCTGTTCACGATGGTTGCCAGAAACTAGAAGAGACACAGGAGCAGAAACATGGCTTATATCAGCAAGCTTCCTAGCGTTCAAGGCATTGGCCACTAGGGGTGACTCTAAAGGAAGAATCTGCAGTCTCAATTGAAAAGCTAGTTTAGTGTCAATGAAATTCTCATCAGCCCCAGAGTCAATGAGAACGGTGAGTGGTTGCTGCTGACCAGCCCACTCTATTGTAGCAGGAAGCAGGATCGAGGAGGGCTTGAAAAGGGTAGAGCTCACCAGTACTCCTCGTTTCACTGATGAGCACCTCCTTTTGATGGAAAAGAGATGGAGAAGTGGCCAGACTGACCACAATACAGCCACAAATTGCCATCGAGTCTCTGCTGCTTCTCTGTTGCTGTGAGGTGATAGCGGTTCATCTGCATTGGCTCTGGAGGTGTGAATGA